>NC_056744.1:231383902-231396402 GCF_019279795.1 Protopterus annectens
AAAACATTTGGGTTATGTATGTCTGACATGGCTTAGTGGCAAATCACTTTGGCTATGGTGCATAGGGTCCTGGGGTCAAGCCTTGCAGAGGCTGTTTATTTTGTTACTGAGCAGAACAAGGGCCATTGGATACAGTGGCTTAAGGCACTTTTAAGCAGCTGTAAGTGGGTTTGGGCAGGTTTGTGCAGAGGTAAGCAGTGCTAACTTCCAGTTACAGTTTCTTAGACTGATTTAGCTTCTCAGTTGCTTAACCTGTGTAGACATTGCTTAACCCCGTGCAAACAAACTTAAACCTGCTTACTGCTGCTTAAAAGTGCTTACTCCCACTTACCCCAGCACTAATTTCTTTAAATGAAATGAAAAAGGGTTGATAGGAAAGTAGTGAAAAAGGGACACAAAGAGGGAAAGACAGTAGGAGAAAATAGCTAGGGATGTGCAGGACAGGTGTAGGGAAGGTCCATAGTTGCCCATTTCTTTTACAGCAACAGCTTTGCATATACACTGATTTGGAGGTAGAGTTGGATATTCATACCCCCGAGAGAGGGGCGAGGACAACAATAATATATTGTGAAGCCAATTAGACCAAATTACATGTGTCCACTGGATACGTGTGCAAAATTGACAGCTATGTATGGGGCGAGATATTTTTTTTTGGGAACAGGTTGCCCTTTTTTTTTCAGCTGAGAGTGGGATTTTGGGGAGGGATTGTAGGTATATTTGCGGGGGGGTAGGTTGGGTAGGATAACAGACAAAGCAGACAAGACAGCACACATGTGCGGTATATGACATGTGGGGGGTAAACACCTTGGATGGGGAGGAGTTTTTGGAAGTCAGAAGCCCATGAGCCCCCTAGTGGAAACAGTGAGACTGAGGTCCCCACCAATGAGCAATCACCTCTGCACCTTCACGGCCCCGAAGGTGGCTGTGCTGGGGTTTGAGTAGGAGTGCCAGGCCAACCCTCTAGTTGCACCACATGGCCCTCAAGCTGACATAGCAGATCTCCAAACTCCCTGTGGAGCTCACTACGCACCACACCCCGGACCTGGCGATGGGTGACAGTGTCCTATCTGTGCTCATGCCCACTACTAGAGAGGAGGTGAGCCCCATCCCCTGAGGCGGTTCCACCTGAAGATGATGCAGGACCAGCAGATGAAGAGGTCCCGGGGTTGGCCCCAGACATGCTGGTGCCTGGTGCCAGGGCCAGATGAGATCGGAAAGATCGGTCCGCTGGGACCGGCCTTCCCAAACGTGCTATAGTGTTTTAATTTTACAACATATGTGGGTTAGTAATAGACAACACATTCCCGGATTAGGTATAACAGCATGCATATATATTCCCATTAACCCAAAACACCAGATATGGAACAGTTGCATAGCAAACAGAACACATGCATATATGTAACCACAGTGGCCATTACAACAGCATGCAGGTACATTGATGGCAGCATGCCACCTATGTGGGAGTATTTCAACATAGCACATGCACAGAAACAAATTTAAATATTTATCAAACAATAGGACATATGTCCCAACAGTAGATTTAATGGCGCACATACCGATTGAGTTGTGTATTTAGTTTATTGTTGCAGATATGGGGGGGATATCAATTAACAACTAGTTTATTCTTGTAGTTCTCATTACTTTCCTAGTCAGTGCTGTCATCTGTACCTTTCAGGTATTAGTACACTACGCTATGGCCTTAGTTTGGACAGTGGTATGGATGTGGACAACTATATACATGAACTGAGTTTTACCTGCATTATACACCTCTTACCTGGTATACCTGTGGAGGTATTGTTTGTTAACACTACCTGACTGTTTCTGCACATATTCCCAGATTCCACCTTTTATTGCACACACTCTGGGCATGTCTTGACCACATGCAGGTGAAACCGGGACATATTTTGACTATTGCCCTCATAAACCTTTGGTGAGTTGTACAATGACAGGTTTGTTTTAATTGACATTTTCCAAATATGTACAGGCCTGACAGTCAGTTATATGACATTAAATGATGCCTGCATGTCAGAGATTAGCACGCTGATATGCCAGGGAGACAGGGTAACAGCCAGCAGATATGGTCTGATTAACTGGACATTCTGGACAATTCTGTACACTTGTGGGGTATGATTCTGCATACAGCTTACTACTATTCCCAGGATTCGAACCATGGCTGTGTTTGCTAAAAATAAAATAGTGTCCATCACAGTTGAGTGTGCTATATAACTATTTCTGTGCAACTTTTCTCTGATTTCTGTCTATAAGTCTTCTATGATTTTACAATCTGACCTTGTAATTACAACACTCTTATACAAGGTTTCCTAGACAGTTTTATTATGTAGCACAATGTGGATGACAGTGATGAGTAATACCTTATTATTCAGAGCAACTGCAACACTAACAATGCCTTACAATACCAGAGTAAACAATACCAGTCCAGGATTTCAATCTATTATTTCTAGGCACTGTTTTCATATCTGACAGACCTGTGGGGGCAATGCTTGTTAGCACTACCTGAATGCTGCCACACATATTACCAGATTCCACATTAGTTTTATGCATATATGTCTCACTCTGTTACTGCACACCCTCTGGTCACAGCTTCACAACACAGGGGTAGATATGGAACATATTTGGCTTATTACTCTCATAACATTTTGGGGAGTTGCTAGAGTGACAGGTTTGTTCTTATAGATGTCTGAAAATCAGTTGTATGTCATTATTTGCTGCCTAAATGTCTGTGATAATCCCACTGATTCGCCAGGACAGGGTGACAGGTAGCAGATGTGGGCCAAATAACTGGACATTCTGGACATATCTGTACAGTTGTGGGGTATGATTCTGCATACAGCTTACTACCACTCCCAGGATTCGCACCATGGCTGTGTGTGCTAAAAATACAACAGTTCACGTCTCAGTTGAGTGTGCTATTTGGATTATGATGTCTATCTTTTCACTGTTTTCTGTCTAAGTCTCTCTCAGTTGTACAATATGACCTCTTGTGATTACAACAGTCTTATACAGACATTCCTACACATTTTATTTATGTAGATCAGTATGGATAGCAGTGCTTAATACAACAGTACTATTAAGAGATTGCAACTCTACATTACCATATGATACCAGAGTAAACACATGCAGTCCAGCAGTCAGATCTTTACTGTCAGGCTGTTAACCTTTTATTTATATACAACCTATATGAGACTCTTCCTGCCATATTCTCTGGTGTATTCAGTACATGCCTTAAACAATACAGGTTTTACACTGTAAATTAACTTACTGCTACTTTTTGATTTATTTCTTATGACAGTGCATGCAAGAGTATTACTAATCTGATTTGCAATGCACCCTCTGCAATCTACAGGCATGGGATTCCCAGTTCGCAGCCCACTCATCTGCCATTGTCAAAGACATAAGAGGAATATTTAGCCATACGTATCCATAATATACGTGAGCTGGCAATTATTAAACAGGTAGTGAACTGATACTTACACATGGCTGGGACATCCCCCATCTTGCTAGCATCTTGGATCCAGAGATCAAAGAGCTCCCTCCTTCTCCACTTCAGGTCGGCATAGTGATCCCTGACCTGCTCACCAGTTCAAGGTATGCCATGGCACTGGTGAGGTCACGGGTGAGACAGTCCCAGGCTTCCCCTTTATATTGGGAACCCTGGTACTGGCCCTGCAGCTTTCCTCTGGTTATGGTCTTTAACAAGGAGTCCTGCCATGGCTTTGGACTCCTGTATGCCCCAGCACTGCACCCAAAAGTGCATTCCCTCTCCCATACCAGTCATAGTGCCTACAGGAGGAAGCTGCAACCAGTTATGAGATGTATTTCCGCCTGTTGGGTTTAAATAGGGCTGATTTCTCACACTTTGCCATGATTGGATGGTTTTGAAAATGCTAAGCTATGGGCAAACCTGCTTACCTAATGTTGGCATTGCTTAAAGGGGTACACTAATGGGTAAACTTATTTAGCTGGCCTAGACATTGCTTACACCTAGTAAGCAGGGCTGTGCATAGCTTAACATTGCTTAAATTTTAATTTGCATACTATTTGCTGTTTGGCATTGATTTATTATTCATTACATGTTATATATGTGTTTGGTATCCATGATTCATGTGTATGTACACTGTATAGGGTCCTTGTGTTTATTAGGGGATTTCAACACTTTATCACAATAATACCTCACATCTGGACTTAATGCAGTACTCCAGTTCACATATTTATGTTATGTAGTAGGTTATACAACATAAAACTGTATATACATTCCTTTCACATGTTAAGTTTAGTATTCCTATAGTGAGGATCTGTTTTGTGATACCTGAGTCTTATGTACTGCTGTGATGGCTTAGTGGTTAAATACTGTGACTGTAGTGTACAGGGTCCTGTATTCGAGACCTGCAAGGGTCATTTATTTTGTTTCTGGGCAGAACAGTGGCTGTTGCATACAGAGTGATTAAGGCACTTTTAAGCAATTGTAAGTGAGTTTGCGTGAAGCTAAGCAATGCTACCTCCGGTTAAATATGGTTACAAAGAGTTAGCTTCAATATTGCTTAACCCCCATGCTTAAACCCACTTACTACTGCTTAAATATGCTTACTCCCACTTACTACTGCTTAATAGTGCTTACTCCCGCTTATCCCCACACTAATTTAGACAGAAATGTAAAATGTTCTTGGGAAGGTGGTGGATTTGGACACTCTATGGATTTATCATTCATTACACATTATACCTTTGATTTGTATCCCTGATTCATGTGTACATATACTGCATGGAGCACTTGTGTTTATCTGTGGACTTTACAACATTATTACAATGACACCTCACATCTGCATTTAATGCAGTACTGCAGTTCACAAATATATGTTATTTGGTAGGTTATGCAACAAAAAATATTGTTCATAAAGTGATTTGACATGGAAAATGGAATGTACTGGAGAGAGACTCTAACCTGGAATGACTGCACGTAAGGCAAATGCTCTGCCCACTAAAGTATTGCTGTACTGCTTCATTTGCATATATCTTGATATTTATCCTCTTGTGCGATTTAAGCTGCAGTATACATAGCTAAGCAATGGGCAATCCTGCATACCTATGGTTAAATGTTATCTGTTTGATAAAAATAATTAACTTGTTTATATTATTATATTTTAACTATTGCTCTTATAAAGGTGGGGGGATGTTGCTGGGTGTATGCAACCACCTATGAGCGGTTTCAAGTGTTGTTATCCTGTGTGTGTTTCAGTATTTTGAGTTTTGAGTATTTTGAACTTTCGCAATTTTGATCTCAGGATTTTGGCCTTCAGAATTTTGGGCTTTCAGGATTCTGTAGCGCTCCAATATATATATATATATATATATATATATATATATATATATATATATACATATATATATATATATATATATATATATATATATATATATATATATAGATAGATCTAGGGCTATTTACTGAATTCACACTTTACCAAAACAAACACTCACGCACAGTTTCGTGAAAGTGCTTTTTCACTGAAAATGCACTTTCACAAAACAGTAATAAAAAAATAAAAAACATAACAAACTAAAAAAAAAAACACTAGCAATAACGTTTATGCAGGGAGGACAAGCCCACTACACCACCCTTACTTTTATATTCTCACTGAGAGATCACACTACAGTGGGAAAAAGGAATATTCCCTTATCTCCACTGTGCCGCTATCTCACCAACAGCCCTTTTGCAATGCTTTTACCTTTTTTATTGTTGTTTCACGAAAATGCATTTTTGGTGAAAAAGCACTTTCGCCAAACTATGCGTGAGCATTTCTGTTTCAGTAAACTGTCAATTCGAGATATATATATATATATATATATATATATATATATAGCTATAGATATATATTTGTCTTTGTGTGTATATATATATATATATATATATATATATATATATATATATATATATACATATATTCATATATTCATATACAACTCAAGACTGCTTATAAATGATGTAACTGATGTCATGGATGTCTGAGAAGTGGAACTGTTGCTCATGAATGAAAATGATTCTAAATGATGAAACAATGCAAATAATGTCTACAATTTTTGCATAATGGAGTTTTCCTAGTAAACAAATGTTGATAAATAAATAAATAAAACATATTATAGTAAGTCTGAAAAAATGTACAAGGGATGGGGAAGTTTCAAACAATGCACCTCTTGCACAAAAAGCAATGCACTAAAGTAACTGAGGAGGGTTTGCATTGCAATTTATTTTTTAAAACATAAGGAAAAATGAAACTCTAATGTCTGCTATGTATTTATTATTTATTTGTCTTTGTTTACCAGGAAAGTCTGATTGTATAATATCCATTTTCAGCAGAAGCCTGGAGAAGAAATCTTCATTTGCTTACATTACATTATGCTAAGTTCCAGCTAAGCACAGAGTTGTTACATTTCTATTTACATTTACACATACAGTGGTTACATTTATACATTTGAATATTTTTTAGAGGTACAGGTTTTTAAAGAGAAAGCCCATGCACAACAAAGTGGATTGTACAGATAGCAGTTATGTATACAAATTGTTTTGCCATTTCAGTGAGAGGTTGACAGAATTCTGTTTAAGGATAGTATTTTGAGAGTATAGTATGGTGAGCACAAAATCTTAAACTGGTGATTAGTGTGTGCAGTGCCAAGATTGGTTAAGATGTTGTTTAAGCAGTGGTTTAAACAAATGAGCTTGTCATAGAGTTTTATTTCATTATTTGGTATTATTCACTGACTATATTGGCGAATGGTGATAAGGGATGTATAAAAGTCAACTTCAAAAGCATTCTTTAAAATCGGGGATGATTGAGAGGGATATGCGTGTGTCCATGTGGGATGTCGCCATACCTATATACGATCATGCTAAGGTTTCTGAACAGAGCCAGAAGGAAACTGTCACTTGGACTGATCTAAAAAGTTAATAGAATAACAGTCTAGCATCAAGTCTGGATATACTGACTGACTGTAATGATCTGTGATTTATGTGGGCAGGCAAAAAATGCTACGGTGCATCAGGGGCAATTTGTCATCTAAGGGACAAATAAGAGGTATGTCAGAGTGTGCGTGTGAGTCTGTGTGTGTGTGTGTGTGTGTGTGTGTGTGTGTGTGTGTGTGTGTGTGTGTGTGTGTGTGTGTGTGTGTGTGTGTTTGTGTATCTGTGTTTGTGTGTCTGTGTGTGAGCTTGTGTTTGACTGTATACATGAGTGACGGAGAATGAAATGTGGAATGCCTCTACCAGCATGATCAATGGGAAAGTGATAATTTGAACTTGTAGTAATTATGGGCAACTCAGAGATTTGAAAAATTAACCAGTTCCTCATTACAACTAACATGTCTCTGAATCACGTTCTACTGTTTCTGAAAGCACCCCTTTTGTTTGCAATTCTTATTGTCTGCAGTACGGTTATTTCTGAATTTCAGAGATCAATCTGGATGGTTGGAGTTCTTTACCTAGTTAATTCTAATACTTTGTTGTAGTCAGTCATGGAGATTCAATAAACCTTACACAGTCATTTTCTACCATGTGTGCGTCGCACACAGTAGCAACAAAATTCAGATTCAGTAAGCTTTGTATGCAGGCATACACCTCTGTGTAAACAAGGTAAACACAGTGGCATGCTAATTACAGAATAAGCAGCTGAATTGCTTGCTAACCAACCAATCCAACATGGTGGATGGTGGAGTTATTTAACAAGCTATAAGGCATCTGTGTAGATTCTGTGCTTGCTTTCCCTGTGCATTCCAAAACTTTTAGAATACAGCCATGGAAAGGAGTCTACATGGACAGAATGTTAGGGGCTGCTGCTACTTTAATTCATTTGTATGTGCTACAGGCTGAAGCCAATACTGCTCCTTTTGCCAATAGACCTAGGCTGAAAAGGAGAAGAGTTTTCAAATCCCATTACACTTTTCACAACCTACATGATTTGGAAATTGTAGAGCACTACAGGGTGGACAGGAACCCACTACAGGAACACTGCAAACTTTACCATCCTCAACTCAGAGCCAGAGTCAACTGAGGGGAATTTATCCCACTGGAGACAAAGGTATAAGTAGCCCTTAGAATCTTAGCTACAAGTATCTTTCAGAGACCAACAGGAGATATACTGGGGGTATCACAACCATCAGCATTCAGGATCATCCACCAATACCCGAACGCTAAACTCCAACATGTCAGTGACCACATATATTTTCCCTGTAGTTCTGAGGAGAGGGCTAGAAATATGTAGGAGTTCTACTGTGTAGCACATTACTCTGAAGTACTGGGTGACATAGACTGCACAGATATAGAAATGAAGGCACCATCTAGGGAAGAGGGTGGGCTCTACATAAACAGAAAGGGTACTATGCTATCAACTGCCAAGCATGTGTAATGCCAAAGGAATCATCTTGAACATGTGTGCTGGCAACCCTTGCAGGTAAAATGACTCACATATCTGGCACACCTCACAACTGTATCAAATGTTTGCTAGGGGTGATATCCCATAGAGTCATTTACTGGGGAGTGCAGGCTATGCACTGGAACCGTGGCCTATGACACTCATCAGAAATGCACACAGACCCATGGAAGAATGCCATGATGAGGCAAATGCTGAAACCAGAAATATCACAGAGCATGTGTTTGGGCTGCTGAAGTCACGGCTCCGGTGCCTAGATACATCTGGGGAGCCCTGAGTACAATCCATGGACAAGTACAGAAATATTCACAGTATATGCCATGCTACACAAAATAATCTTGAGGAAACAGCTTCAGCAGGATCAGCAAAGGGAAGGGGCACATATTCTACCCTCAATGCAAAGGTCACAACAGCAACAGGCAAATGAGGAGTCAGAGGGGGAATCAGCAGCTGCTGTGGGTGTAGGCAGATATAGTATGCTCAGTATGGCCTTGCATTAGCTAAGAGGCAAATAATAGCACACTCACTCACCACCTAGGGGCCTAAAATCTTCCTCCTACTAATACACATATAGTAACATTGATGCCAGGCAACTCACACAGCCTTTACCTTCCCACCTATAGGCTGTGTACTGCTTGCATCAGGCGACTGCTGCATTTACTAGGTAAGTCCTGAACTTGGAGTGTATTGTTTAATAATATGAATGGGTGGCAAATCTTTGTATTTCATTACTTGGTATGGTAAGCAAGTAAAAGGTTGGATATTTGTATGTAAATTATCATAACATTTGGCAGTAGAGACTTATCTGACATATGTATCCATTACTATGCAGTAGGCCTCAGACATCAAAGATTCACACAGTCACACTTCTCAGAAGTACTGATGATAACTGCATGCCCTTAGTTTAGCACCATCCAATTGTACTGGAAAATCCTTAAAGAGAGAAGTTAGAAAGTAATGATACACATTGCAATTTCTGACTTCACAATCCTCACAAGATCATTCACTGTAAAGTTGTAAGATTTTGATGCTATCAGTTGTCTAACTTTCCAAGGCCAATATAAGTCAAAGGTACAACTATCTGTTCAATACCACAAATGCAGATATACTAACCACTAAGTTAGCTATGCACCCTGAGCGTCAGACACAAAGCTTATGTATCCTTCAATCCAATGTTATTGTTACTTAAACTTCACCTGACATTTGACCATATTCAAACATATCAATGGAAGGATATTTAAGGCCCAACATGAATTTAATTGTGGTTCCTGAAGTGTGGTCTATATTATTGGGTGTGATTGTTCACCTATTAGATGGTATATAGGGCAAACAAAAAGAGCTGCAAAAAGATGCATCATGGAACATCTGGGGGACATTAGAAATGGTAGATTTGAGAATCCAGTAGCAAATCATTTTAGCAGGTTTCATGTAAATTCAGATTCCAGTTTCTTTTTTAGTGTGTTGGCTAGACCCCATGCTTGTCAGGGAATAGAATTGTTGAGCAGGTTGTTATTGTTAGAAACAAAATTTATAATTAATTTTGGCACCTTATATCCTATTGGGTTAAATCGGGATATTAATTTGAATGTTGGGTGAGGTTTAAGTAACAATAACAATATAAATTGCACATATATAAAAACATTTTTATAGTATCATTAAAAAAATATGGCATTATTTAAATTTATGCATAAAATGTATAGCATGTTTATTAGGTAATTTAGGTTTGGGGATGCACTGTCACTTTAAATAATTACATTTGATCTTTGTGAATAGTTCTTAATTGAGTGTAATTAAGTTTTGTATAAAGGAAAGCCATGTGGTGTAAAAGTTATTCCTTGAAGGCGTAAGCCGAGGTACCAGATGCACGAGTAAAGACTTCAATTTTACTCCTCTGCATTCATTTGATTTTTTGGTATTACCCCCTGGAGAAACATACAACAGTCTACAGATGTGAGATACGAACAATAGTCAGGATGCAAAACAAAGAGAGTCACAAGAGCAACATATCCTTGTTTGTGCCATAACATTGACTTACCTTTGTTCCCACCCCCAAAACCACAGTCTATCCTTGTCTGTGCCATAACAGTAACTCACCTTTGACCTCCCAAAAATGAGCAGGCAAATGACACATTTCACTAACAAACCATCTTTGAAATGCTAAAAGTGCTATTGAAGGAACTGCTCCTGAAACATTTTTGTATATTTATCACACAGCATTCCATTTTCATGTAGTGGCAATCATGTATACCTCTGAAATGGCTTGACAAATATGCCCATACCCTCAGTACACTTCTAACTAATGCATACATATAAAAGTGTAAAAGCCTTTGCTTCAGATTTTTCTTAAATACACTCCAGGATATGCAGTTTGTAGCTGGCAAAATGGAAGCATATCTTCTGAAAATCAGTACTCCTTTGTACAGATATATCCTGAAGAAATAGCATATGTACAGTCTTCCCAACATAAACAAGTCTCCTCACCATCAGTTTGCCTAGCTAGTCTTTTTATATGGAGTAGATTCAGGGCTGTTAGCATGATGAAGATGAAAATGAGGTGTGAACTCATTACAATTGCTGATTCCCAAATTCTTGGATCCATGCAGGAGATGTAAAATAGTGCAGGCACTTCCTCAGTGTTTAATGGATTGCAACTGTGAATGATTACTGGTTGGAGGAAAGAAAACACAACAGCACTGTAGGCTGCCTTATTCCCACTGGGTGTGTCAGGTTAGATATACAAAGTGCTAGATGTAAGGTTGGAAATGTAAGTAAGCAGCACACAAGTCACAGTTTGTGTCCCTTAGCATCCAACCTGGCCTTCATTTGTTGGCATCTGCATATGATACTATTTTCAGTTAATATACTCACACAATTTAAGGCCGATGATATAGAATGGCATACACACTGCATGTCTCAGTTTCCTGGTCAGATAACTGAAGGAAGACCAAACAAACATAGAAATATAAGTCAGAGCTATATATTTGGAAGCAATAATCATAGCAGTTTGTGTGATCACTAGGTGCACTACTTCCAAAAATAATAAATGTACAAATAACAGTCATATGGTTTGATATCACTGTAGGTGCTGTTGGAGTTGGTTGTGTGCAGACTGAGTTCAGTTCTTTGCTGTAAAGCTGTTTATGTACAAAGAGGAATAAGACACCCATCCTGTGTTCTGAAGGTGCATTGGAGTGAGAGTTTAGACCCAGATCTATGTAGACATATCTCAAGTGAGTTAGCATTATCTTGTGTGTATGACATACATTGCTTTTTGAAAGCAAAAACACTGGCACAAGATGTTGTATAAAAACTGTAGTTTAATACCAAATTAAAAAAAAAAAAAACAGTAAAATCCGTAAGCGCTTTCGTTAAACCAATGTTAACTTCATCAGGCAAAAGTTAATGTGCAGCATTGCCTTTTAAATACATCTTATATCAATCCTATTGGACACAGAGAACCAGCTAAAATGTTAGGTCATGCAACATAATTAGCCCTTCTGTAACTGTTATTGCAACCTAAAACTATTATACTTTTTTGCAAGTATAACAAGTGAACATGTATAAAAGCATGTAAGCCATTCTATCTAGAAAAGAAATGGAGGTTAAAGTAAAACAAAACTATTAAAGGACCTAATGTTAGTATCCTGAAAGTCAACCTTCAAGAATAGCATGGATGAAGGTTGACTTTCAAAAGTTTTGTTTTACTTTAACCTCCATTTCTTTGGTGTTCATACCTCTGCTGTACTCTAACCTTGTCAGACCACTAATGGAGTAAAATACACCCTTCTGTCTGTACCTCACAATTCACCAGCAGCAACTGGGGAAGACACAGGTTTGTACCTGGGAGAATCTAGAGCCTCCAAGTATGTCATACATGGAAAGCCTGACAGACCTGTTACTGTACTCAGTATCATGCAGGCTACTGAGAGGTGGCCTATGCCTGGCCTACATAGCAATCTCAGACTCTGCCATATTAGAAATGATGGACATCTGAAAATCAAATTGGATAAGAATAACTTGCCTAAGGGTTCTCAACCTAGCATGTGACATAAACTGAATTTGCTG
>NC_056744.1:231398902-231408902 GCF_019279795.1 Protopterus annectens
CTGATGTAGACTAACATGTCATCATGGATCTTTTTTACATATACACTAGTAATATTCTATCAATGTACAACAGACTTGTGTGAGTTGTTAATGCTACATCAGGTCTGTTACATCTAATAGATTCCCTCAAAGAGGTCATCAAGGGCTTGCATGATAACAACAGCATGTTATTGTGGAACTTGACCAGGGCAAGGCATTTTCACCAGTGGTGGCTGGTGACTTCAAATCAAAGGGGGCTGCAGGAGACAGCTGAATGGGTGGAGCCAATGGAAAGGGGTGTGGCCAACTAGAAAGGTGTGGAGCTATGCTCAAAGCCACAAAAACTGTGGCTTTAATTAGATATGCTGCCCTGGGCAACAAACCATTATTGAGAGTCCAATCAAGACAAAATTAAGTGGAGAAAAATATTTCAGTGCATTGGCTACATGATAGCTTACTTAATATCTAGATGGAAACAAAAAGGATGCAAGGCATGAAAAAATAAATTACTTTTTCAATACATTACTGGAATGCCAGTCAAGATCAAAAAACAAGCAGCACTCAACTCAATTCACTTCTCCTTGCACTGCAGTTCTAATTGTAATTTATATTCAGCTTTATAAAAGTACCAAGTAACATGCTGAATGTAGCAATCTCTGTCATATCCTCACTTGTAAAAATGTTTGTTTTCCAAAAAAGACCTGCTGCCTGACAACAACTATCTACTTGTTTCATGGGGAAAACATGATCAAAATAAAAAATGAACAGCAAATAAGAAACAAGCTCAAGATAAATTGCTAACAGGATTACAGCACAAGTTATGGACCACACATGATAGATTGGAATTCTGATTAGTTTATAGGTAAAGCCTGCAAAGATGATTGCAAGTCTCCAGCAAATGTAATGAGCTTCTGAAAATACTGAAATCCTATACTTTATTACAAATACTGTCATAATCATTTCAATACCTAAGGCTTATAACATTATCTAATTATGTAAATATTCTCTGCAAGTCAACAACAAAAAGATTTTCAATGTTAATAATTCTTTAACAGTATGCTTATTAAAGCTTACTTGCATCTTGCAATCTCAGACAAGCTTACCTGATGGCCATTAAAGCATTGCTACTTGAACACAGAGCAAAAGTCACTGCAACAACATGCATTTTCTGAATAATAAGAAGCATAAATCAACAGTATAAAAATATGACAGAAAACCAGAACATTCTGCAAAATCAAGGACAGATGAAAAGCCACTGTAGTACTTGTGTCTACCTTGGATGGGGGGGATACTCTCTACACTTAAATGCATAACTTCTCCTTGCCTTGTTTGGACACATCCAGAGTCACTACATGGGAGAGTAGGGTACAGCAAGTATGTCACAATTTGAAATGTCTCTAGCTGATGGTGATGGCCCTGATGCATTTGTCATACCTCTCAACCTCAGAGCCAGAAATCTGGAAAAAGCCATAAATAGAAGTGGGACAAAGGCCCAAAAATAATAACAATGTTTAAATATTGCTCTTATAAACTTAGAAAGATAATAGAATAGTAAATCTTGCATTAGTATGTATTTTCTGAAGGGTATGAAATCTGAAACTCAAATGTCTGTCATTATTATCTAACTTCAATCTTTAATGATTTGTGGCTTGCCACTAATTTGCCAGAAAAACACAATTTTATGAAAAACGGACAAACATGTGATGCAAAAATACAAAATAGCCACACAATACAACTGGGAAACTTTTTAATATCAGTACTGTTAAGTTGAGCAGCTGACAAAATAAGAGAATCTACATGCATTTCTGAAATAAAAGTAATTTGTAACTCTGATCATTACAATTATTTATTAATTGTAAACTCTCCATATTTCTTCCAAAACTGCCATTTTGCAGAGGGATTATTAGGGGGTGGCAACATTTTGAGCCAAAATTGGACACAGTTGAGAGGTTTGGATATAATCTAATTTTATAAAGCAATGTATTTGCATGTACCTCTCAACCTCTTAATGCAGGAAATCTGGACAAGACCAAATATATTGGGGGAACACACAAACAGTACTAAAAATTACTCTTGTATAAAGTTAGACAGTTGATAGAATAACAGGTCTTGCTTTAGCATGCATTTTTCTGAAGGGTATGAAGTTTGAAACTCAACGTCTGTCCTTATTTAGTGACTTCATTCCTAAATGATTTGCCAGAAAATGACAAATTTTATGGGGAACAAACCAAAAATAAGAAGCAAAAATCTATTCATTCTGCAAAAATTTGGACAGTTGAGAGGTATAGTTCAGCCGGGAGAATTGTGAGGCAGAAATCCTACAAGACGGACTTAGCTCCCTACGTGTGGGCAATAAGTACCCTCCCCACCAAAAAAACAAAGATCTAAGAGACGTGATTGCTTCAATCTGGCTTCATAACTTTCAGTAGCATTCAGACTCAATCAGTGAAAATATTCAGTAACAAATGTTTGTGCTTGTAGATAGTTGGTTTAACTGGTTCTTAATTGAACACATCCAAACAAGAACTGGGAGGGGGCATACCTGAGCTGATCAGATAATTAATGAACACCTTCCTGATTGTATTAAATTATATTCCTTTTATAATACAGTACAGTTGTTAGAGGGCATTTTAAATTTATTATGAACATTTTTCTAGTAAACAATGAAACAAAATGCATGTACCAATAATGAAAAAGCTGCCCAATTCAGAACATTTCCATCATAAAAGTCTACTCTGACTTCTACAGTCCACCAGTATCAGTAAATATTCACAATCTCTGCAGAAGTAAAAATCATCAAAATAATTCCAAATTAAAGAGATCTGTAACTAATGAAGAGGTTGCTGCTAGCAAACAACTTTTTATTTCATTTTTTCATCTACAAATCAAGTGCCTGTTGCCCTTGAGGAATAAATTGCCTATGTTATATTAAGAATGATAAGCTAGTAATATTGCAATAGGGAATGGATGGCAAACTGATAACAGGTTTATAATTACTAGGTATCTCCACCAAAGAAGATATTCTCAGGAATGCATCATCCACCCCCTTTAAGAGTACAACACAGTACAATATCAGCAATGAATCTACATACTGTGAGAGTAGAACCCACAGACTTCTGCAACAAAAGCACCTGTTATGCTATTAACGTTGCAAGCAGACTCAGCATATGCAGCACTAAACGTTTCTTCCTCTGAAGCTCTCAGCTCCTTGTAAAATCCACTCGACACTCAACTGTATCTCTTAACTTTGCAGCACAAGAAATCTGGAAAAAGCCAAAACTTTTTGTGGTGGGGACAAAAGCTCAAAAACCAGGGACACATTTTACACATTGGTTGTATAATCTTGGAAAGTTGCCAGAATAAAATGTGTTACTACCATGCATTTCACTGCCAAGCCTTAAACCCAGGACCCTGTGCACTACAGTCTGAGCAACATACCACTATGCCAAATCAGCTGTTTTTTGAAAGACAATAGGACTGAAACTTAAATGGCTATCATTTAGTGAATTCAGTTCTCACCATAGCTCTCAACCTCTTAGCACAAAAAACCTGGATAAAGCCAATAATGGGGAAATACAGCCCCAAAAATAGGAACAAATTTCAAATATTAATCATATAATCTTAGAAAATTGCTATAATAAAAAGTTTTGTGTTAGCATGTATTTTCTGAAGAATGTGAAGCCTGAAATTCACATACCTGTCATTATTTAGTGAATTTAATCCTTCGCTGATTACAAAAATCCAGAAAACCAAAGATTTTATGAGGAAGAGAACAGAACAAAAATATGAGGCAAAATCTGGATCATTTTCACAAGTGGTGGTGGGTAGGGAATTCAGGTTATTGCTACCTGTACCCAAGGTTCATGGTTTGAGCCTGAGTAACTCTAGCCACCAGGTATATTTAACTGGGGCATTGCACACACACACACACACACACACACACACACACACACACACACACACACACACACACACACACACACACACACACACACACACACACACCTGTATATTCCCTTGCAGCTTTGTAATAAATACAAATTCCCTCACAACAGCAATCAGTAGTTATCCATGTACACACACAAGTAAGCATCTGTATATGCCCTTGCAGCACCTTAATTCCTGGAGATGAACCTTCCCTTGTAATAAATATAAATTCCCTTCCCTTGCAGCGAGACCCAGTCATTCAGTAGCTATCCATGTACATGACTGCAGACATTGCAGTCCAATCCCCTTCCAGTCTACACGGTTACAAACTGCATAGACATCTGGGCATCTGTACACTGGTGCCTTCTCTTCATAATCCAGACTGGTTAAACAGCAGTCTGGATTTACAGAAACCTGGAACTTGCTGAGCACGCCTGTGCAGTTCAAGTTCTGGGACTCACAGCTAATTATTTTATTTTTAAAATTCTTTTTTTTTCAATTTTACAGCTGGGGTGGCTGCAGTCCTGCAGTCTGATGGAACAAGCCGCCCCTGATTTCCACACAAATCCACACTGAGGTATTCAATCAACACTGTCATATTTGGCCATAAACAGCTATACAGTAGACTCCCTCTCATCCAGTCTCACTTTAACTGGAGTCTGCTTTGATTGGCCATCAAATTTCTGCCATAGTCATAGCAACAGGCAACACTTCCACCTCCTCAGGCAATAGCACATATTTTCTGAAGGATATGAAGTCCGAAACTGAAATGTCTGTCTGTATTTAGTCACTTCAAATTTCTGTGATTTACCAGAAAAACATAAATTTTAAGCAAAGCAGATAAAAAATATGAGGCAAAAGCCTGGACATTCTGTGAATGAATGAGAGGTATGCATGTGGTACATTCAGTGCCACCATGCACTCAAATTAACGTAGTACGTCTGTAGGTTTTACAAACAGATAACTCCAAGCCACACTATAAATAAATTCCTAATGGTGGTGCATGTTACAAAAGAATACTGACTGTAGTGTAGGTCAGAAGAGTATATAGCTATATGAGGAATATCCTCATGACAAAAAATGCACATTCAATAAATCTGAATTAAACTAATCCAAAAGTTGATGTTTATCATTCTGAACAATTCTTTACATTGGAAGAAACACTGAGATACTTCTGTCATAAGGATAAAATGAAAAACAGTTGTTACTCAAGGTGCTAAGTTTTTGTACTGTATAGTACAGCTTTCACACACTTTTTCCTTCTGCAATTGTCTCTTGCTTTTTTCTCTCTCTCTCTCTCTCTCTCTCTCTCTCTCTCTCTCTCTCTCTCTCTCCAGTGCTTACTTGGGTTAATAAAGGAGAGGTTGAGCAATGAATGAAAAACCTGATATGGTGAAATGAGTTGTGCAGCCTCCCCTTTAAGGAGGGAGCTTGCTCTGGTCATGGTGGAAACAGCTGAAACTGTGACACGATCCTCTGACAATATAGGTTTATAGTTTTATAGGTGTGTACTAGGCTAATAGCCCTGGAGCCTTTACAAGCCTATCCCAAAAAAATTGCCCAGACACCGTGCAACCTGATGTTAGTTCACAGTGCCTCTATACAATAGGGTGACTGGAATGATCCCTGCAGTGAACTTTCTGTTACCCATCCACTCATCAAGATTTCTCTTGAAGACAACCAGTGTGGTGCTCTGCATGACATGAATAAGAAGCTTATTCCAGAGATTTTGGGCAGTCTTTGGGAGATGAACCTGTCCCTCCAGCACATTCTGTTAATTGTGGTAATGAGGTTGTGATCTCTGGAGTGTGTGGCATTGGGGGATTGGGATTTCTTTAGGTGTAGAATTTCATATAGGGCTGGGTTGGACATAGCTTTGTAAGTCAAGCAGAGATCACCTCTAAGTAGATGATAACAGACTGGGAACAGCTGAAGTTTTTTCAGACTGTCCATGCAGGACATGTGTTTAAGGCCTAGGATCCTTTTTGTAAGGTACTTTTCTAGCCTGTCAAGCTGTTGCAGGTGTCTGGTCAGGAACATGCCAAAGGGGGCATTATATTTGATGATTGGTCTAATATTGGATGAGTAGAGAGGGATGACGACCTCTTTCTTCCTGGATGCGAAACCTTTGGTTATAAGTTGTGCCATAACTGGAAAATAGCAAACCACAGAAAAAAAACAGAAGAATGTGAGCAATCCAAAGGACACCACAGTTTATTTCCAAAACAGTTAAGCACTTTCCTCTCCTCTACAGAGACTTCCTCAGAACAAAACATTAACCTCACCCAACCAAGTTAAGTACCCCTATCAATTATTCAATTTGAACAACAATTGAAATTTAAAAGCAGTATTACAACATTAAACATAGTATTGAAAATTGCAAACACACATTTAAAAAGTCCTAAAACATTTAAAACATAATATTGCTCTCAGCTCTATCATTAAATAACCGTTAAATAAATACAAAACTCAAAATAGTTTTTAACTTTAACCATCTAAAGGTTAACCTGAAATTTGATCAAGTTTTAAAACACTGGCAATACTAATGGTCTCATTTATGCCTGGGTGTCGAGAGGCATTCATAAATAATTGCCATCTTAATTCCAGAAGATCTAAGTGTATGCCCAAAATGCCCCCTTTCTCATCTTCCTTTAATTGCTGTAAAACCAGGAATTTGAAATAATGTGTAGAATTTTCACTTATGTGTCTAAATAATGCACTTGTCAACCTAGTATGTCTGATGTCCCCTAGATGTTCCCCCATCCTGGTCTTTAATTTCCTACCACTTTTACCAATATAGAAACTGGGACATTCCTGACATTTAGCCATGCATATCACTCTTTTACTGTTACAATTGTAGTGGCCCCTAATATAGAACTTCTGGCCATTTACCTTGACATAGTCATCAGTTTCCAATAAATGTTGACAAAAAGAACAATGTAAAAGGACTTTCTGACCACAGTGGTGATGAGGTGGTCAAAGGTGAGGTGGCTGTCGACTTGGGTGTCCAGATCTCTTATGGCCCCTTTAATGTTCAGTGGGCTCCTGTCAACGTGTCACACATTTTGTGGGAACTGAGTTTTTTCTAAAGGGGATGATAATGCATTTTTTTGGTGTTAAGCTTCAGGCCATGGTTCCGACACCAATCATTGGTCTCAGAGCGGCCCTTTTGTAGGATGTCTGCATCACTTGGGGAGTTGATAATGACTCCTAGCTTGCAGTCATCAGCGAACTTGGTCAGCCAGAGTCCTTCTGTGTTGGCCTGGACTTCTGAGAAGTAGATGCCAAACAGGACAGGGCCCAGGACCAAACCCTGTGGCACTCCACTCATGACTGGTCGACACTCTGACTTGGAATTTGCAACTTTCAGTCTGTGGGTGCTGTCTGTGAGCCAATTTGCTAAACACCTAGTGATGTAAGGCTTGATGCCTAGTTTGGTGATATGATACCTGAGTGGAGAATGGTATCAAAGGCCTTGGCCAGGTCGAGGTAGGCTGTATGCACTGCCTTATCCTCATCCACACCCTTGGTGACTGCCTCAAAGAAGTCAACCAGGTTCAGTAGGCAGGATCTCCCCTTGACAAAGCCAAACTGTGTGGTGTCAAGAGTTTGGAGATTGCCTATATCTTTGTTAAGCAGGTCCATGACTTTGCGCTCCATAGCTTTGCATACCAGACTCATCAGGCTAATGGGGCAATAGTTCCCGGGGTCTGTAGTTGCTCCCTCTTTATGGAGCGGGATGACTGTAGCAGTGTGCCATTCATTAAGGATATAGCCTGAGGTGAGACTGTGATTGAACAGGGCTCACAGATGTGGTGCCAGTTCATTTTGTAGCTCATGTAGGATGCAGCCAGGGATATTATCAGGTTCCATGGATGCTGTATTCTTGGCTTTAGACAATGCAACTTTACCTGTGCCACAAAAATGGTGGGTACCAGGCTTTCTTCTGCTATTGTGATAGGGCCCCCGGGGGGGGGGGGGTTAAAGTTGGCACTGTTCTTTTACTTCTTGCTGAAAAATGTTAAAGATGACTCTTTAACAGAGGGCTTTACTACCTTATGCCTCTGTAGTTAACATATAGTGTGCTGTAAAGATGCTTTATGTATATAATGCATATATATTGTAAATATTTGCTACTTGAAATGCCTTCCACATATCTTGGAGCTACAATATTCCATGTGTACTACTCAAAAAGATGTACTCCAACTTAGTATTTCAATCTACTGTCATAAGATGTCTCCTGTCTGTACCATGCAAACTCTGTATCTAACTACTTATACCATGTACAACTTATTATATTTTGTTTTGTATGGAGCTTTTCTCCCCAAGACTCCGTTGAAACGGACATTCATGGTCCGGTCGGACTATCCTGGCAAACAAATGTTAAATAAATAAATAAATATTAAAAAATGTGAATCCTAGAGAACCTGTGCATTTTATGCATGGTCCAAAACAGGGTGTGTGGGGGTATGATTTGAAAGACAGTCAGGGCCCAAAGTACATGTAATCCGAACTACAAAGCACCACCTGCCCCTCTTTTTCAGAGTAGTCCTTATTGGGTAGTTCATAAAAATTGCAAGCTTCCTTAGATCCTGTGATTTTAAGACTTTTTTTTTTCACTTCTAATTCCTTCAACCAATTGTGATTATATAATTTAAACAATACGTCATGGTTTGAAACAGCAAAATCCTTTAAAATTCCATTCATTGAATAAAGTGAAATGCAGTCATCTGCGCCGACTATCACAATGGTTTGTCCTGCAAAATATCATCACGCTTCTGTAAAAGATGACCCTTTGGATATCTGAAAATGTAGCAAATTTAAAGCCGTTTTCCAAACAACCAATTATTTCATCATATTTAAAATCAGAATCAGACAATGACTAGCACAGCATTCTGTTAATTAATACAGTGGTATGTATGCTCCTTGCTGAGGCATTCTCTTTCCTATATTAGTCTTCGTTGACAGAAAAATGATGAGTTTAGTGATTGCTCCATGTAGATATCATGAAATTATCTATCAAACAATGAGACATATTTTACAAAAAAATCCAACATCAAGTGAAACTGGGAAAAGGCAGCTCAGCAAAACAAAGTAGATCGGTTTTGAATAAATTCTAAAATATTAACAGCAAAATGAACTTTGATCCTAAATACACATTAACATCCTGTGCTCGAATTAAACCAGATTAATGCAGATTTCTGTATTCCTTTTCTTCAATAATCATAGACAATTATTGTCAGAAAGATGCAGGGATGCAAGCACACCGGTCTTAGTGTTCAGAAGCACAAAACTGTCGCTCGTTTGCTGGAACAAACACCAAAACCAGGAGCAGAGTTTACTTCACCAAGCCAAAAGAATATTTTGCTGTCACATGTAACTGTCAAGCTGCATAGGAATACCAGAGTGGATTTGAGGGATTTTATTCTCCATGTTGGCAGTGGTGTAGCTACTGTTTTGAAAGAGGGTTATGGGCCCGGACTGCACGCGAGGAGCTGATGCTTGATTATGTCGTGAGGGGGATGCTTACTTGGGAATTGGAACGGTGGAGTGCACCTTTAGTAGCTACGAGTGGTTTATTTTTACATCAGACTCTTCATTCCCAGCAGTGAGGACAATGGAAGCCATCACTAACTAGAGCCCCAAACAAGTGGTGGACTGGATGAAGGGTATGCATTTCAGAACTTCTGTAGTATTTGGTGATGGAAAAGTCCATGGTTTTCTTGAGTGTTGTCAAGCTGCAGAGAGGGAACTGAACTAGAATCATATTTTCCAGTGGTCATGCCTCATTCTAACAAACAGGGTCTATATTAGATCAGCGAATGCTTAAACAAGCGAACGCTGATTGATGAACCTTATTTTAGCGAAAGTTAAAAATATCGAAGCAACAGAAACTCAAATTTTTTCCTAGAGAAAGAATTTAGTTGTCCATTTCTGTTGCTTCGGTATTTTCAGTGCTGTGGTGGAAAGTTACGGGTCAGATTCAGGTAAGTGTGCGATTGTGTGGATGTGATTGTTAGGGTGGGTTAGGTGAGTTAGGGTTAGGGCTTGGGTTAGGTATGTGTGTGATTGTGTGGACATGAGGGTTAGGGTG
>NC_056744.1:231413902-231433902 GCF_019279795.1 Protopterus annectens
GTGTGTGTGTGTGTGTGTGTGTGTGTGTGTGTGTGAGCTGCTTGAAGCAGGGACACAAAGCACTGGTTTCACAGAGAGGGTGATGAAGGATTTGGCTTAGATACTCAGCTGAGGACTCAATTCTACAGCTGTGCCAGTGGGGAGTCTCACTGCAACCCTGGAGAGAGAGAGAGAGAGAGAGACCCAGACCATGGACTGAGTGTGTTCAATGTCTGCTCTTAAGGGAAATTCTGCTTGATGCAGAGAGCTGCATCTGGAAATACTGTGCATATCTATTTTTAGAAACCAACAAAAGGCCAGCAGATAAGTAATGTACATTCCAATGGATCTAGCACTTCAAATAATATGTAAAAAATCCAGAGTGATTGCTGAAGACACACAAAACTTTAATAAATAAAATACACACAAAGATAAAAAAACAAGAAGCACAGTGCATCTGAATTACTTATATACACACCTAACATCAATTAATCAATTGCATAGTAAAAGCTTGTCCTTCCCTTAAAGTTATAGCCAAATGTCTATCTATAGTATAGCTTATAAAAAACACAATAATTAGTGTAAAAGTGAATGTGTCTTAAGCACAGAGTTTAGTGTAACAAGCTCACTTAAGCCAGGATGCTTATCTGCATTCAGATGCACTATCCACTCTTGTTCCCTATGTTCTGTGAAATTTTAAAATCATCTCCCCTCTTATTACTCTGTAAGACTTCTAACACAAAAATCTTAAAATCATAACGAGCTCCAAGTTCACTAATGTGTGGTTCTGTGTATTTTATTTATTACATTTTTGTGTGTCCTGAGCACTGGAGTTCACTTTGGATATTTTGCATATTATTTGAAGTGTATCTGTTTTTGTTCCAAGTGAACGTCCCTCTGCAGTGTGGTGAGGATTCAGGCTCTTTGATTACTGGCCCAGAGACTGGACGTCACACAGATGTGTTGCACTAACAGATTGACAGCTATTTGTGAATCACTGGTGATCATTGTGGCATTCCATGCAAATCCATGGACCGTAGGTGCTCTGCTTTAAGCAGAATTGTATCCACATTTACTTACACAGTTTCCTGGTTGGCAACACTGTTAGCCTTGTTTAGATGCACTGCATGATATTAATATGCATTGCGGGCTGCCACTCACAGCACACTACCACTCAAGCATGTAAACTCTGTGTAGGCTCAACGTGAACCTACACAGAGTTTACTGAATCTCAAGGAATGTGTTTCTACAAAACCATATAAAACTGTTAAATTTTCTCAGCATGCTCACCAATAACAGTAATAAGCTCAGGCTTCTGGTTACAAATGGCATCACTCACATGCTACCCCCACCTCTAACTATTTCTGAAGGTTTATTTTTATTTATTTATTTGTTAAACTGGGAAAGTGGACTAATATATGTAGAACTTTTCCAGCCATATCCCAGGTCACAAGGGCAACAATAAGGATTACATGCAGGGATAATTTAGGGTGATCATTAGGTATCATGTTTTAGCAGGTGGGAGGAAATTGGAAGGCCTTAATGAAACCCATGTGGCTGTAGGGAAAAAAGGAAAAGAGGCCACAATTTGTTCAGCTGTCAATAATATCCTTTCCCCAAAACTATTCTCTAATCCAGTCCATCCATATTTTCTAACTTTCTGCTTACCCCCACCCACACCATTATGAGTGTGACTCTAAAACTGCGATACCTCTGTTGTACATTTATGAATCAAGCTGTTTTTATAACTGCTTTTCTACTTTCAGCCAAGTGAAGCATTTTTGGTCCACATCTCCATCCAATCACTCAGCATACACATGCCTCATATTTTACTTCTATGGGATTATGTTCCCCTTTTCTGTGACTGCAGCCATTTGTTTGTCATACTGTGGATTTTCTAACTTTCTGTTAAATGTTTTAGTGAAAAGACGATTATGAATGGAGAAATAGAAAATGAAGTTATGGATTACAGGCAAACTGAAGTATTTAGGAATGGATTCCATTCCTGTCACTGTATTAGACACTCAAAAGACTTGGAAATTAAACTGGAAGTAAAATTTATAGTAACACTGTTACTCTTATGCAAGAAGCACAGAACAGAGAAATTATATGAAGGAAAATGCTTGTACACTAAAAACTGTCAAAAGCTTCAAATGGAAATTTGTGTTCATTAATACAACAGATTCATGAAAAAACATCATATAGACAAAGAAATATTGGGTTGTTTGGAAAAAGAAGCAACTGAGTCTGAAAATATAAAGAGCAAAACCAAGATATTTGAAAGGTATAAAAAAGAAACATGGACATGGGAAAGAAAGAGAGATCTGGTACGGTGGAATATTTATGCAAAAGATAAAGCCAAACTAATCAATGCAAGAAAGCAGCTCCAGAGATATTTAAAGAGAAATACAGGCAAAGGTACCACGTATGGAAAATTTCACAACACACAAAAAATCTCAAAGGTGGAATGTAGAACAGAAGAGTAGTAAAGCAGACGTTAAACAAATAGAAGGTGAAGTTATGGAATACCTGCTAAGTGAAGGATGTTGTGTAGGAAGACCAGCACAGGTTATGTCACAGAATGATGGAACAATCAGTCCCCAAAGTAAGAAGAAACAGGTGGATCAGGAGACATCTGAAGAAGAAATATGAGCATGGCAAAGGAAAAAGAGATTTAATATAGTGCAATATTTATTTGAAGGAGAAAGCAAAACCAATCAATGCAAAAAAGCAGCACCAAATAAATGTAAGGAGCTATACAAGAAAAGGAATCCAGAAATGGAAAATTTTACAATACAAAAAAATAAGAAACCAAGTAGGAAAGTAGAGAAGTGGATTAGTAATGTTTAAGTTAAAGAAATAAAAACTGAAGTTATGGATTATCTATGAATTGAAGGATTTAGTGTAGGAAATCCAATTCTGGTAACATGACAGCATGATGGAACAATGAGTCATAGATTTAAGGAGAAACAGGTGGAACAGGAAGCATCTGATCAGTTGTCACATGAAGATACTCTGGAGCCTTCAGGAAGAAACCTGTACAAAAGTTCAGATGGATTTGCACACCAAGGGAAGGAACAGGAAACTGTGGCTACTCTGAAGCAGTCAGTGATGTGGAGTGATAGGCTAGTGAGTTCCCATATGAAAGAGCAACAGATGACACAGGATGCAGCTGAAGAGAATATGCCATAGGAATATGTTCTGGAACTTTCTGTAGAATGCTCACAAGAAACAGACAATACATGTGGCCTCAGATTAGAAGAAAAAGATCTAAGGGAAGAGTTGTTTGATTTAAGAGAGATGGATAGACATATTAAGACTGATGAAAGGAATAGAGCACACAAAGTCAATAAGATCCAAAATATTAGAAGTCTGGGCATGTCCGTACTGCAACCTGTTTGTGAACCCAACTTACAAGCACACCAAAGCAGCCCCACCATAACATCATGGGCATAATTATAATAATAAAGGTTTACCCCTCCTCAGACCCCCCCCCCTTGTCAATGAGTGGTCCCTGCCTGGTGTACTCCTACTTTGTTAGCAATAAATGCAGCACTGGAAGCACTGCTCCTCAATGTACTAAGTAGTGCTTATTTGCCAATAAAGGATTTAAACTAAGAGTGCGGAATGAGTATTCATTTCTTTTATATCTTCATAGAGATTTCGGCTGTTTAACCATCTGGAATAAGATTTTGTCTGGCTAACCCTCTGAAGAGAAAGGTTGAGCAGCACTGAATACCCAGAGAAACCCTCACCAGGGGCACTGACCAATAGGATTCAAATTTGTACCGAGTATTGGCTAATTTTCAAATGTTAGAAGTCTGAAAAAAACAAGTTAACAAAGTAATCGAGACTATTAACAGAAATCCGTGTGAGATAACTGAAGTAAATAGGATATATTACTGTACAGAAAAATTAATAGCAGGTAAAGTCTTAACACAGTAACACAAGATAAGTAAATAGGATATATTACTGTACAGAAAAATTAATAACAGGTAAAGTCTTACCACAATAACACAAGCCAAGTAAATAGGATGTATTACTGTACAGAAAAATGAATAACAAGTCTTACCACAATAACACAAGCCAGTAAGGGAAAGGAAGGGAATAAATCAAATGCCATTATGGAAGTATTGAACAGAGAAAACTCTAAAGCAATTAAGACAAGAAGTGTCACTGATAGAAGAGTACAGAAGAAGGAACCGATTAAAAAATACTTAGATATGGTAAAAGCAACATGCAACATTAGAACATACCAGCATGTATTGTACAGTATTGCAGATAATAAACAAAAGGTATTAGTACAGGAAGAAAAACTTAGAAAATGCACAGATAAATATAAAGGAAAAGTACAAAATAAGCAGTTCATTGAGGATCCAAAAGTGTTTTATAGAGACTCGGAAAACAAAGCAAAAGGAATAGAAAAAACACCAAAAACACATGGAATAGACACATTTTGGAGAAATATATATGAAGACCATGTAGAATATAACAAAAATCCTGAATTGATAGAAGAAATAAATGAAACAGTAAGAAATTCAAATGTACAGGATATGACATGGGATGAAGTAACAGCTACAGAAATTGAAACAAAATTAAGAAAAGCTCCTTAATGGAAAATCTCAGGCCCAAATGCAGTACATGACCTCTGGCTAAAAGTGCTAACATCGTTACACTGAGATTTTGACCTGAGTATAAAAACTTCTTATATGCATTCCCCAAACAGACTTCTAGCTGGTTAACAACAGTAAAAATGATAATCCTATTTAAGAGTGAACCTATAAGCTATCTTAAAAACTACAGACCAATAACTTGTCTTTCGACAGCCCTTAGAGTTGATCCAGTAGTCAGGGACTTAGGGACATACATGTGGCCTTTGACCATCACGTGTATGTAGTAGTGAGGAAATCATTCTATGTTGCACAACTTATAAACAATGTTATGGCATCTAGGTCCAAGGAAGTCATTGTTTCACTGTATTTGCCATTCAACAGACATATCATTGAGTACAATTCCCCCCTTTGGTATGCACCTAACTAGGCATATTCAACAATTGAAATGTCTGCAGAGGCTCCTCACTTAAAGGATACAGGCTATAAGTAGCATGACCTATGCAGACTACCTCAAGGCCCTATCTCTGCATTCTGTTTCCTACAAGCTGTTGAGGGGAGTTATATGCTTGGCATAGAGGACAATGTTAGACCCCACACTGATGGACCTCCCGCATATCTGCAAAACTAACAGGACCAGAATTACCCATTCTAAAGACTTAAACCTTGCCTGTGACATAAATAGGACCTACTGGAGAAACAGGTATGTATCCCAGAGACTATTCTGTCTCTGGAACAGACTCCCCATCCATGTGAAGCAGACTTCCTCCCTAACCTAATTCAAGAGCAACTTGGACAATTGGATGAGGAAGAGGGAATTCATCCCTGGTTTGGCATCTATGTCTCTAATGGACTCAGGCAGCCTATAAATGGTTCACCTCAGTGGCCCCTGCTTTTAAATGTTTCATCTCCCAAGCCCTTGCTTACTCTTATCATGGGTGCCATAACATATCAGAGATTTGGGATGTATGGCTAGGCTTAAAAAGGACCTTGTGGTCATTAGCCCAGTAAACACCTATGAACCTATGTATAATCTGTATACTGAGCTCATACTGACAGAGTGTATAGTGATTTAGAAGAACTCAATCTTGGCAATAGTACAAAAGGGTAACAAAAGAAAGTAATATTGAACAAAGGATCATCTGTTGATAAATGAAATCAAAATGGGGAATTGTAAAAAGGGGAAAAATCTAATTATGGCAAAGACAGATTAAAAAGTACATTTGATAGCATCCCAAGTTCATGGATAAAGGAGTGCTTACAGATGTATAAGATACACCGTACATTGATCGATTACATTACAGTGACCATGAAACAGTGGCAAACCACTTTGCAGCTAAGCCATGATAAGGGGCAGGGATAATAAATTAAAGGGGGTAGGGTTATTCCACAGTGACTCTTTGTCAGGGTTGCTCTTTTCTCTTGCCCTTAACCCATTAGGGTGCTTACTTAACAGATCAGGCCATGGTTGCAATTTGACTCCCAGACAAGAACAAAGTGTAAAGATTTCTCATCTTCTTTTTGTGGATGATTTAAAACTGTAGTTCATCAGATAAGGAGCTGAAAGCACAACTGGAAGTGATCAAAACTCTCTCAGATGATATAAGAATGTAATCTAGTTTTAATAAATGTGCAAAAACAACATTTAAAGCAGGAAAGCTGCAGCACCGAGAAAATATCAGTTTGGGACAAGAATGTGATACAGAGGAACTTGAGCAGCCAGGAGCGTATAAATATTTGGGAATTAATGAAGGATGGACAATAAAACCAATAAAACATTAAACAAATTCAGTAAGGAATATTTTAGAAGACTAACAATAATACTATAAACAACCCCTACATCTACAGCAAAGTCTAAGCTATAAACCAATTTGCACTTTCTGTTCTAACTTATAGTTTTGGGGTGATTGACTGGCCCCAAAAAGGATTGGATCAGTTGGACAGGAAAACAAGAAAAATGTTTCACGTTTATCAAATGATATATAGAAATCAGTGCATACCAAGATTATATATTCCTTGTTCTAACAGAGGTATGGTCTCCTTAAAACTGGTTACATGTATGTATCTAGAATCATAGGACTGCATACATATCTGCTGACCTCTTCAAATCCAAATGTGGTGAAAGTTTTGAAACATGAAGACAACAAATCTAAGATGACCAGAAGTAGACCAAAATAAATCAGGCAGCAAATGAATGTCCAAAAAAAAAACCAAAAGAAAATGATCAGATGAAAAGGGAAGAAATGTGGAAAAGCCATAAATACAGTTGCAAGTGCAGAAAACTCCTGGAACAACCTCATATCAATCAACACCTGATGCAGGAATGGTTAAGGAGAGGTGAGTTTAAACCAAAAGATCAAAGGTTAATGTTAGTGGCCTAGGATAGTGCACTACGTACACAATGATTTACAAAGCCCATTCAACATGTGGGAGAAAAAGGCAGGTTCTGAAAAACAGAACTGAGAACAATCACACACCTTGTTGCTGGGTATGATTCACTAATGGCAGACAGCCTATTTAATGAAAGGCATAATAATGTGGCAAGACTGCTGCACTGGGGATTGTGCAAACATTACAATATTGAAGTAGTTGATAAGCAATGGAAGCTGAGCCATGAAGCATTACAGAGAATGATGAAGTTTATATCACGTGGGATTACCCATTACCAACAGCTCAAAAATAGATGTGAGAAAACCCGATATACTTGTCCAAGAAAAGAAGTCAAATGTAGTATTAATCATTGAAATTGCTACCAGAGAGACACAAAGTCATAAAATGCCAGGATTTGCAGGCAGAAATGAGGGCAGTGTGGAAGAAGGATACCAAGACAGTACCAATAGTAGTAGGAGCAATGGGTCTCAAAAAATAATTTACAGTTTTATTTAGATATGCTACAAATACATGTAACTCTCTATGAATTGCAGAATGAGTCAGTTCTGGGCACATTGTGGATTGTGGGAAGAGCACATCTGGCTAACATTAAAGATTGAAACAAAACTAAATTCATGAAATGTAATCATATTTTGACTTATGAATAGGTTCCATTCCTGTCACCCAGTATCTGTTATTATTTTTTAGTAGCATTTATTTTCATACTGCCTGAGCCTCTCTATGCCATGGTTATTTCTTGGAATTGTAGTCATTATGAAACATTCATAAACTCACAAAGAAACTAAAGATTTCTTATTACTGCTCTATCAGTCTTTAAATTAAGTCTGATCTTAGCTCTGAGACAGTCAACAGAGCAAAACACAAAACCAGATAATTAATCTGACTAATTTTGGGTTGAAAACCATGTTGGACACTCAGCAACAGAAACTGACAGCAGTGAGACTGTGAGCTATAAAGGAAGCATTCAGCTTTGGTTAGTAATAATCCTGGACTTATCAATAATACAATGCATAACAGGGAATGTCTGCACCACTAACAAGACTTGTAACTCCTATGGAGTTAGACTATCAAAATAAAAATGATTTGGACTTTGCTACAGTTTTACTCAGACAAATCTCTGAGCTACTTAAGGCTTAATGATCCTGTCATAGCCTGGTGTGGTGCCCCCTTAGGTACCAGCTCCCTTTTGAACCAAATTAGTCGAGTTGGCCAAAGACACACACGCACACACAAGCGCACACATATACACACACACACGCACACACGCACACACTCACACATGCACGCACGCACGCACACACACACACACACACACACACACACACACACACACACACACACACACACACGCACACACACACACAGACACACACACACACACTGCTACAATTGAGCTGGCTATACTTAGATATTCAGTTCTGTTTGCCTGATGTAAAACTGCTATACTCCACTCTTTACTGTTTCTAGGTAGCCATCTTTTGATTCCTCTGGTCTGAGCAAAGTGGCATTTAAGCTACCCATTCCCACTCAATATCTGGGACTTTCAGTAACTAGGCCTGCTATATAACAATTATGGATCCATTCCTCTGCTCTACAGAGCAAGCATAATGTGCCACAATTATATGTTTATTATCTTACATAGGATCATCGAAGATTACTAGGCTATCGACCCGACCTCATTTTAAGCCTAGCCATTTCATCCCAATGTAATACCATAGAAATGCTAGTCAGTATCCCAGATTGCATTTAACGATGACTGCCAAAGTTCAGGATGGCTGTGAGCTCTATCCCCGGTAAGAATTTCGGTGCCCCTTCCACACATCTAGGTTCCTCTCAAACAATGTAATAGAGGTGCTCTGTTCACATGAATTAGTAGCCTGTTCTAAAAACTTGGCAGTTACTTGGAGACAAATCTGTCCCTCCAGCATGTCTTATTTAACTCTCAGGCCATATTTAGTTTCCTGGAATGGGTAGCCCTAGTCCCGTTTGATTTAGAGATATGTAGCAAGTTCATTAGGTTTGGGTCTTGGATTGCTCTGTAGGGCAGACATAAGTCTCTCCTAAGATGTCTATATTATAAGGAGTATAGTGACAGGGACTTTAGTCAGGCTGCATAAGGCACATGCTGGAGCTCCTTGATCTTCTTTGTTAGAGACCTCTGAGGTCTCTCTAATTGCTGTAGGTGCTTAGTACGGTGCATGACAAATGGGTAGTTATACTCAATTATAGGCCAGATAAGTGCTGAGTATAGGGGGTTCATAACTTCTTTTGCTCTCGAGGCAATGTCTTTACTAATGAAGTGTGTCAATTAGAAAGCTTTCCTTGCTATAGTAGATACATGGTGGTTGAAGTTAATGTCACAGTCAACATATAATCCCAGATCCCTTATCACTTCATAAGTACTTAGGGTATTGTTGTTAATTTGATAATGTGAGAGACAAAGGGAATGATGATGTATTTCTTTCCATTCATTTTGAGACTGTGACTAATACACCAGTCATTGGTCTGTGTGAGACCCTCCTGGAGTATTCTGACATAATTTGGGGATTCAATGATTGCATCTAGTTTGCAGCCGTCTGCAAACTTGGTCAGCCACCACCCCTTAGTTTTGATCTGAACTTCTGAGAAATATATCACAAATAGTAGGGGGCCTAGCACTGATCCCTGTGGCACTCCACTGATAACACGTCTGCTGGTTGATGTGGAGTCACCCACTTTGATAGTGTGGGTCCAGTTTGTGAGCAGATTGACAATCCATCTTACAACGAAGGAGTTTAAATTTGGTTTGCCAAGTTTATCAGTAATGCCTGAATGTGGGATTGTGTCAAAAGCCTTTGCCAGGTTGAGGTATGCTGTGTGCAGTCACATTTTCAAAGAAATTCATTAGATTTAACAGGCATGATTTGCTCTTCATGAAGCTGAATTTGGTAGGAACCAGGGTTTGGAGGTCACCTTTATCTTTAATTATGAGGTCCATAATGATAGCTTCCATGGCCTTACAAATGAGACTGGTCAGGTTTATGGGTCTGTAACTCCCCAGGTCTGTTGCTAGGCCACCTTTGTGGAGGGAGATAACTGCTGCTGTTCTCCATTCCATGGGAATAAAGCCTTTGGTTAGGCTATGATTGAAAAGGGTACTTAGTGGTGATGGTAGTTAATGTTTTAGCCTGTTTAGAAGACAGCCTGGGATGTTGTCTGGTCCCACAGAGGCTGTGGTTTTGCCTTGGACAAGACTTTGAGGAGCTGCTTTTCAGATATGTAGGGTGTGAGAAATGTTTACGTTAGGAAGGAATAGGTGAGTGAAATTTTCGCCAAACCTATCTGCTAGCAGGTTTGCTATCTGTGTGAGGTCAGTGTGTGATATTGTTGGCCACTAGTTCTGCACATGTTTGGTTTCTACCCTTTAGATTATGTAAATAACTATAAAAGGCCTTATAGTCAAGTGAGGCAATTGCCTCAGGGCTCCAAGCAGCAAGATGTTGTGGATTGTACTTTGCTTATTTAGTAAATGTCCTCAGTGTCTGCAGCCCAAATTTCATTCAGACTGCCTTTATCGGCAGTCCGATACAAAAGGGTACCCAGCGACCTGTGCTGTAGGATACCCAGACATCACTGCACAGAACAGAGTCAAACTGCTTCCCTTGCAGTCAGGGCCAATGAGGAGAGCTGAGCTCTCTCTCAGCTCGGGTTTCAGACATGGTCGGACGGTCGCTGGCTTAGTTTCTTTTTATGAGGTTTAGGAGGAACTCATACAAGGGGAAACAAATGTGTTACTGCTACAGTTAACAAAAGTTGAAACGATGGAGAAAACATTACATCAGTGGCCAGCAGTTGTATCCAGTTCCAGAAGAAGGTGTTAAACCCAACCAAGGTAATTCTGTTACTGTTGTTGACTGAATGATGTCTCTTTTATCAAATGTGATTTGACTGATTTAAAAAGCAAAACAGGAACAGTTCTGTTAAGTGCTAGCTGATGAAGGAAGATTATTATTACCAATGTTTTGTAATCTGTCATATGCATACCTTACAAACACTGAAATATAATTCAATGAAATGGAACAGCTATTCAAAACAAGAGAAGAGCTTCAAGACAGGAATTAATTTGACTAAGCAAGTAAGTTAACAATAGATGTGCTGTAAATATAACAGAAGCATAAGTAATTTCCTGAGCTTCCCCTTTTCAGTGACAGAATCTGCTCATACTGGTGTGTGATAGGTAACCACACTCCTCTAAAGCCAAGCAGCACCAGAGTTTGTAGCTGCAAGTTAGCATAATAGTCTCACTGCCATAGTGAGTCACTCAACAATGACAAGGAGTACACATGTACTCCTCTCAGGATGGTCTAGAATATTTTTAAATGTTTTTAACTGGTCCCGCTTCTGGTGAATTTCCACTTTGTACCATTCAATATGTAGTTATGTATTATTTGCACATAGTTATCGTTTAATACATTTATTACATTTTATGCTTTATGGCTGTCAACTCAGCATTGTATAATGGCATTCCGGATGTGGTATTTTATTATTGTCACAGAGTCATTGTTTTGTGTAGTTGCCAAGTTTGTGTGTGAGAGTTATTGTATTCCTTGTGCTGAACTGAGTGCACCTAGCCATCTGGAAGGCACCACTGGGTATTTTGTTTGGTTTTACTGCATTATATATATATATAGGTATCTCGAGACTATAAAACCGAATCCACAAAACACTGACAAACAAAAACCGCGAAACCACATAACCGAAAACACTGCACACACTACACTAAACATACAGCACAACAACCACATCACAACATAAACAAAAAAACAACACACATACACAACTCACACACACATAAGCAGGGGGGCAAGCCCCCCTGCACCCCCCTACTTATATATACTAACTCCGAGATCGCACAAACACAACACAAAAGCTCACTCACACACACACATTCTCCCATCCCTCACACACTCTAACTCCCACTCAAAACCCTTACAAAACACTCACTTACCTGACATAACACCTACATCCAAACACGGCACCGCACCAACAAAACACAAACCCGGACATTACATGGCGCAACTTCATATAAATCAATTTGACATATTTTTCGACTTTATAGCTTGAGATACTGGTCCAGGATAGTTTGTTTTAGAATCCAACCATTCTGTATTATGACTTGGTGCATATATATAAAACTATATGATGAAGTCTCAAAATTCACTTATTTATTAATTAACTACTTAATTAATTACATTTGTTAACTGGGAAAGTCTGATGGGGCTAGGAGCCGTTTTCAGTGGAGAAAAGCTCCAAAAGACAGTACAATTATATTGTTTTGAATATGAACAGCAGTATTCAGTCTACAGTATTGATTATGAACATTTAAAAACACTCAATATAGTACAGAATTTAGGATAGGATAAAAATATAGTATATACAAATTTCATATTGCATGTATAACATCACATTCACAAAGTAGTTTTATAATTAGACAAACACAAATAGATGTATAGAATTGTCAGACCCATATAGACCAAAATATAATAAATTTAAAAGCAAGCCACCCTGGTGGTCCACCAATTAAAATTAAATCTTCAGTAAAAGAAAAACATGTTGACCTTAAGTTGCTTCGGTTATTTCATACAATATTAAGATATAAAACAAGTCTTTAATGCAACTATTAGTAGGAAGTTATAAAGCATTTTTGTGCTACTATATGTGATTTCTTTGGCTTGTCATCTCGATGGCTTGGGTTCCGGGTGTTGGGGCACCTAGGAAAAGTTTGCCTCAGGGCCACTGCTTATAGTCATCCTTGGCTATACTTGCTAAGTTTCTTAAAAAGGAGCCCTTGGAGGATTTGACAAGTTGCCTTATTTGCCTGTTGAGGCAGAGGAGAGTGCTTTTCCATTGTTGGGGCATTGCCTTTGTATTCTTGGACAGCAACTTTCTGCATTTATTGTAAAGTTTGTTGATGCTTGATATCCACCATTGCAGCCTGTCTTTACTTGAGGCTCTGCCTTTGATTCTTTCTGGTACTGCAGAGTTTATACACTCATGCAAGTGATTGTACAGGACTTTACTGTAAGCTTTGCCATAGTTACCACTTCCAGCTTGGGGTGGGGATTCCAATGCATTTGTACCTTCACCTAGAAGGGTATAGTTTGCCTTTGTGAAGTTTTTCAGTCTGATTTCACCCTTTGTGAGTTCTGGTGCTAGCGCCAGCTCACAGGTGACTGATTTGTGGTCAGTTTTAACTAACGGGGGTCTGACAGTTGCAGCAGTGCATCTGTTTGACATGCTGGTGAGTACCATATCCAGAATGTTTGTTCCTCTTGCTGGGGTATGGACAATTTATTCCAGGGCATTAAAATTAACAAAATCAAGGAACTTTTGCACTAGTGAGTTAGGGCAAGTGTAAGTTTTCCCTGTGCCATTACTTACATAAAGTAATGGCAGAAGGAAACAATTTCACAAACCGATCTTCACACTTTAGTGCATCTAATATGTAGCTGCTGTTTCCACCTATCCAGCATTGCTTTGCCTTTTCAGCATTTGTATACTCTTTTGAAAAGAGCTGCTGATTTAAAACTCAGCAGATGCTCAGATAGTCTGCCAAATTGTGTGCAACTGAATCTGCGGAAAAAAAGCTTTCTCTGTTCTAGATGAAAATGAGTACCCTCAACGTAGCTGATCTCCTCTCCTCTCTCCTCTGACTTTTTGCCCTATTTACAACCCACTACATCTCATAATTGGCATGTGTTAATACTATGATGTACTTCCTTCTAAACTTCTGTAACATTTTGATGTGGATCATGGCTGAAAGGGGTCAAAGGACCAGCACACCTACTCATTTAACAAAATATAATAAAATAAATAAAAAACAAACAAACATCTGAACACCAATGTCCATTACAATCTTATCTTAAACCTGTCCATGTCAGTGGCCTGGCCTTTTTGCCAGGTCTTTTCCCACCCTTCCACCATTCTCACCCTTTCTTCCTTTTTATAGACATAGCCAGCCTTTGTATAACTTAATCCTTGTCCTCCTCATCACGCTGACTGCTGATACAGACACCACTTCTGAGAATGCCATTTCCAGCCTCATATTCTATATTGTCTGAATAAGTTCTCTGTTGTACTATTTGTCACCACACAAACTTCTGAATCTGAAAGGTCACTGATGTATATGTGCGATCTTGATTAGTGATAATCAGAGTTACCTGCTTTCATGAGTCGTGTAAGTGTAGCATCTCATCTATTTCACTTATAGGACTCCCACTCTTTCCGTAACTGAGACTTTAATTACACATCCCTGTTTTTTGTATCCCCACAGTAATGGTTGCTTTATTCATTTCTGGTACTTAATATTAGTCATGTGATCTGCACCTTTTCTCTATCTAGCTCTCTGTGCAATGATCGTCATGGTCTGCGCTGGCTGTCTTCATCTCTGCGCTGCACCCATTTCCATCTTATCCTTCCTAAACTTTGCCTGGTAGCTTCGCCCACTTTTTTTCACTTCACTATCTGTTCATCCAGTCAGGCTGAGTACCCCCTTATCCTGCCGATGCCCTTCTTACTCTATTTATGGTGGTGATACCTAATCTGCCACCTATGGCTTTGTATTCCCTTCATCACTTCCTATTGATCTCTAAGCCTGTATTGCTACCTTGGCTTCATTCTACCCATTTGGTCTTGCACCTGCAATCTTTCACTTTCTCACTCAGTTTTAGGATTTGCTATCCCATATGCCGCTGCTTCTCTAACAAACGTTGCCCATGCCATCATGTCATCTACCGTTTTCTGAATTACATTTTTCTCTCTCAATTTTATCTTATCTTCTGGCATCCTGTAACTTTGCTCACCCAGTACAACTTTTGCCTTTACCATATGTATAGTTGAGCCATTACCATGTCTCTGCAATCATATTCTCCCCAAATGACTCCCCAATGGCCTCTAGATCACCTGTTGTCTGCTACTTCAAAGTTACTTGAGTTAAATAGCTGTTTGACATTATGAGCATCTCAATGGATTCACTGCAAGAGGCTGGACTTCAGGGGTTGTTACTTAACGTATCATACCCAGACAGCCAGTAGAAAAAGATACAGTTTAACTATGAATCCTAAAGACTGTATTTGACCTGTGTTAAACATAACTCATCATAGCACAATTTAAAGTAAAGATAATAGAAAAAATAATATAAAAGTAATACAGCTTCCTATATTTCGTGCATGAAACACACACAAAGGCACATGCCCATGCATGTGTACACATGCACACTTAAGCACATATGCACACGCACATGCACATTCACAAATACACACACGCGTGCGTGTGCACACACACACACACACACACACACACACACACACACACACACACACACACGCACACACACACACACATGACATAAAACAAATATACATTATTTTGTGGATCTTCACCCACCCACCTCATAATCTCCCCCCCCCCCCATGAGGAGCTTCATCTTCCAAATCCTGATAACTCTAATATACAAACTTCATAGTAATATAACTGCATAGAAGTGTGAAATAAAAATATAGTCCATAATTCCACAAAATATTGTATCACACAAAGCTTTTCTATCATACCTTACATTAAGTAGTAGGAAACCCTGTCTCCACTCTCTTCACACAATGCAGTCAAAATGTTAAAATCATAAAACAATACCAAAAAAAGTTACACAGTAATACATCCACTGGGTGGAGAAAGCCTCTTTGAACCCCTTGCCCCAATAGAGGGACTTAATTATGTTGTCTCTTACTTTTGTCTTTACTTTTTAGTATAACTATGGTTGATGTCCAAATTTCTATGCCCTGTTTACTTTGTATTTCTTACATTTTTTTCACTTCTGGACTATGGAGGGAGTGCATTGGGAAGCAGTGACTTGCTGGACAAAGGCATTGCTAATAGTAATTCAATCATCTGAAGACATTCCCACAGCTACAAGGAAAATGCTGTGGCATGTTTAAAGTTGCACGTGCACATGTAATTAATTGTACCTCAATAAAAAAATAAGTCAAGTCCCAACAATCTGAGTATAGATGAACATGACAGCTCCTTACTTCAGCCATCTCTCTTTTTCCTGATCCTCTAGCTTATACCACTCTTTTGTTGATATCCTACTGTTAAATCTCTAACCTTCTCACATTTTAGCTTTTTTACATTTCTAACTTACAACCTAGATAAGTCATACCTTTCAACTGCCCAGATTTTCACAGAATGTCCAGATTTTTGCCTCATATTTTTGGTCTTTTCATATAAAGTATTTGATTTTCTGCCAAACTACTAAGTATTACATTCATTAAATAATTACATACATTTGAGTTTCAAATTTCGTATCTTTCAGAAAAACCATGCTAATTCAAATCCTATTATTCTAGCAACTTTCTAAGTTTATAAAAGCAATATTTAAAATCTGTCCCTATTTCTGGGCCTTTTTCCCCACCATAATTTTTTGCTTTGTCTATTTCTTGCGCTAATAGAGGTATGAGTTGTCTTTGTACAATGAAACTGGTAATAAGACCCAATTATTATTATTATTATTATTTTATTATTATTCAGTAATAATAATAGTGAATAATTCCCACCATTCTTTAACCTTCTGAGTTTATGACATCTACGGTTCTACTCTGATGTGACCGCTAAGGAATTTTGAATAGCGTAGTTATAAAATTATAACCCAAAACCATGTCAAATAGTGTATTAATCTATAATAAGTTATAAACAATAAAGATACAAAAAGTAATACCATGCTTATATAGGTATCTGTGAATTTAGCAACATCACCAAAATAAGCTGTGTGACATTAAACTAAAAAAGAAGCATTCCATTATAGATTGACATGTATAGGCATATCTATATTTAACCTGAAACAATTTATTAATGTTCCAAACGTGCTATTTCTCTTTTACAGCTGCACTTGAGTTTGCATAAAACAAACTGAGTAATACCATGAGCATATTTCATCAAGCGTTCTCACTTCATTAACATGAGTATCTTTTCTTATGATTACCTAGCATTTTAAAACAGCATACTAAACATGACCAAATTGTACAACCTTGCCTAAACTGATATTTTATGAAGCTTTATTTTTACTAAGGCAAAGTGAGCACTGAGAACAAAGATAAGGTTAATGACCTTTTAATACAATAAATGTATAACCTTCCCAAACTGGCATATTTTATGACATAAGGAGTTTAGTAAAGTGCCTTTGATACATAAGATGTCTGCAGTGTTACACACAACTTACTCAAATAGAAGTTTTCTTATTACCTGTCATTTCAGACTGATAAATGTATGTGTATCAGAAAGAGCAAGATAACCTTTTCTTTACATTATGCAAAATGCTGACAATTTGTTTATAAGTATGAATTTATGCATGCATGCACAATAAGTGTGCATTTATGCATGCATGCACAATAAGTATGCATTTATGCATGCATGCACAATAAGTATGCATTTATGCATGCATGCACAATAAGTATGCATTTATGTATACATGCACATGCATATGTATAAGTAAAGAGAGGAATTCCCTTCAGAAAACTGAAAGTTCAAAAGACAAAAATAAAATGTCTAAAACTCAAACTACTGAAAATGGAATTTTCCCTTTCTCCAGTGTTGTGTGATCTTGGTGTTGGTATATATCATTAAAAAGGGGTGCAGGAGGGTTTGCCCCCACATTAAAATATTTTTGATATTTTGAGTTTTAGATATTTTGATTTTCAGTCTTTTGAACATTCAATCTTCTGACATAAACCCATAACGAGACACTGGGAGTATATTAGATATGTGGATCATTGACATACAAAGACAAAACACAGCATGAACAATTGTTGTCATTTAGATCACTCAGTGTCACTCAAGGGAAAAAGTGACATCTGATGAATTACCATCTTAAGCACACCAAACAGTATGCAGGGTGCCAACTGTAAATGAATGAGAGGAAGACAATACAGACAGGTGACAAGCTTTATAACTGATTATGTTTAAGGAATGACAATTATAAAGATATATGATCTGGTTTCTCATCTTGTTGTTAAGACTATTTCCTGGCAGAATGTCCAGATGAATAAAAAATATATATGTAATGTAAAGCTACCTACAGGCACTAAAGAAAAGAATTTCCCTCGTGTCACTTCTAGTCCCACAGTCTTCTTTTCTTATTCTTGGATTATGTCCTGGTGTTGCGGATTAGTAGAGATCATTGTTAATGGTACAGTGTTTCTAAAGATTCTGATTAACCCCATCTTCCTTTTCAATGTAGGTACTCTGATGGACGTGTGAAATTAATTTAATACATCATACTTAAAACTCTCATCCTGACTTTATAGCATACTTTTTTGAAAAATTCCTACTGTAATTTCAAACTTCATGGCTACAAAGCCTCTTTCAGAGGCAACGTGTCACATTTTTCTATTACCTTCTGATCTGCTCCCAGCAGCTTTTGGACAGATTAGACACCTATGAATTATGTGTTGCCTTATGCTGCTTTTCCTATATACATGTTTTTTCTCATATGCGATGTCTTCCCTGCCCTCCAACCATAAATATACATTTACATATCTTACAGTTATTTGTTGGAACCATGTATTACCTTGGGGCATTTCTGCTGTATTTTTTTGTTGTTGTATTTTTGTTGTATTTTTCTGAGTGAAATATAACATTTTCTGTACCCAATTAGCAGAAAACACTCTCATGCTACTTACATTATTACTTATATTATTTTCTGAAAATAAAATAGTGTACAATTTATTTTAGCCTCGTTTTAAATCTCTATGTTTGTTTTGGTGCTGGACTCTTTTATTTAAGATTAATACATTTTTCTAGAAATCTGCATTTCCCTTATCAATGTAGTGTGCCCTCCAGATTTAACAATTCACATCAATTTTTTCCAACTTTTATTTTTTATTGTATTTTATTTATAATTTTGCTATTTAGGTAAGTACAATTTTCTGACAACAGTTTTCAGGGATGACATACGCTTTGAAAGAAATATATTGACACTAAAATATTAACAAGTAATACAAAGGATTTAAAACACATATTTCATATATGAAAATAGGTTTGGAATATACATTCACAGATATAAAGAAACATTAAACAAAATGAAAATAAATTTCTTCTTAACTATATTGTAGAATTAACATTTTAGCTACCAGAATAGTTAACATCAAATAATATCAATCCCACATGGCAATTAAAATGGCAATTAAAAGGAATTAAGGCAAAGTTTGATTTTACATAAATGAAGTAAATACAGTCAACTGAGAAATACTGAATCTACAAAATAAAAACTGAATTATAAAAAATAGTTCACAAAAATAAAATAAAAAGGATAACAAGTCCATTAACACATTTCTTCAGGGGAAAACATTTTATACCCTGCACAGCCTCTATACTTCTGCTTTACAAAAGTACTGATGCTAATACTATTCTAACTCGGAGATAAATGGAGTCATTGGTTTATCAGTAAAACCAATTATTTCCATTACTGTGCTTTAGCACAAACGATAATTGAGCAGTATATTATGCAGTTATCATTTAAACTTCTCAGTTCTTTTCTATAGACAATAAATAGGCATATGCTTGCCTATAAAATTATTTTGCATTTGTTAATGACTTTTAATCTGCTTATGCAAAGGATTATATCCAATACGTCATACGAAACGACTGAAAAGGTGTATGAACTCTTCATCAGAATCACTGTGCAACCTATTTTTCAGGGATGTAAAAATTATTTCTGAGATACTTTTCAGGGTTTCCCTCCCTGATTAGTTATGTTTTAACATGGAGATTTCTTCTTAAGTGTTTACAATGTCAGCACAACAATGAAGTGAGCTTTAGCCTTGAAACCATGCCAGTCTTCACTTGTAGCATTAAAGTCCTCCAAATAATATTTTGTGCATATTACATTCATGTAAACAATTCACTAAGGAGATATGGAAGCTTGACTAAACTATACCTCTCAGCCTCTTAGCATACAAAATCACTGGCAAAGCCTAAAATAATGGGGGGGGG
>NC_056744.1:231438902-231521402 GCF_019279795.1 Protopterus annectens
TGTAACTGCATGTTGAAAATTAGACTGTTTTTTGATATGGTTACTAGTGAATATTTGGTTCAGCTAAACTGTTTTTAACAAGTCACATAATTTGATTTGATTAGAAGAGTATGTTTAAACATTTCCTGTATTGCATGGTCTTACCTGATAATGTTACGTTTGTATGTGAAGGAAGTGAGATCATGTCAAGGGATCACCGGCACAGCACTATTGCCATGGGGAAAACAGCATGCGGGGGGGGGGGGGTTATGAGGGTAGAAAGTTGGTCAGGAAAAGGAAGAGGAGGGAGTCTGTGTAAATGTACATGGGTAAAAAAATGCCAATCTGTTATGAAAAGGTTTTCTGTGTCTTGAGGTAGAGAGTCGCAGCATACCTCTCAATGTCTTAGCTCAAGAATTCTGGACAAAGCCAAATTTAATAGAAAGACAAAGGCCAACATCAGAAGAATTTAGAAGTATTAATGCAATTCACTTAAAAAAAAAGTAACAGGACCAGAGTTTCTGCATCAGTGTAAATCTTCTGTTTCTTCTCCTTTTCCTGGTAGGGGTCACCACAGTGGAACAACAGTCTGCAGAATGATTCACAGTGGAGTTTTACTGTGCTGAGTTGCCAGCCTGGTGCCCAACCTTTCACAGAAGGCACGCACATGTACACACTTGTACCTAGGGCCACTTTTAGAGGGTCCAATCCACCTGCAGCATGTCTTTGGAATGTGGGAGGAAACCAGAGCACTTGGAGGAAACATGTGAATACAGGGAGGAAATGCAGACCCCACACAGAAGGCACCCCAGTCGAGAACCGAACTAGAAAACCTCCCACTGTGAGGTGGCAATGCCAACCTCTGCACCACTGCAGCCACCCATTGAAGTTTGAAGGTGTTACAAGAATAAACAGCTGATTTCACATACAAATACCTGTGAATACTCTGAACAATAAGAAGTAAGGAACTCTAATATGTGGCATTATTGACTGACTAGGGCTATCAGTAAGTTATGAGAAAGACAAACTTGTAGGGGCGGATAGAGTAAAAAATGAGGCAAAATCAGGGATATTAAAAAGTGGGGTCAATCGAGCATTCAGTTGGGGGGGTCTACATGACTGCATACGGCTGTGTTTTCATGCAAGTTGAGACACATTGGGAAAACTGTTCAGCCTATTGTATGGTAAATGTTACTCAGTAACAGCTTGCTAAGATAGATTGTCGACATTTTTGAATCATGTATTACTCAGCAGATATTTATTTTGAGTTCTTCTTGGAGCATGGCAAATGGTTATATATATGTGTGCATGTGTGTGTGTGCATGCGTGTGTGTGTCTGTGTGTGTGTGTGTGTGTGTGTGTGTGTGTGTGTGTGTGTGTGTGTGTGTGTGCACTTGTCTGCATGAACACAATCATGTGCACTCATCTCATACACACACACACACACACACACACACACACACACACACACACACACACACACACACACACACACATTTTGATGATCCAACACCTACTTTTGTTAGCAACTGGGTGAATAAATAAAGATGACACCACACGGCAATAGCTTGCACAAATAAATGACATTTCAGTGTATGGTAACAGATCAGTAGGCAAGCATAGTTAGACTTTGTAGTAGCTGGATTTTGAAATTCAGTAAATGGAGACCAAAGGTCTCATTTGGAATAGTATCTGAAATAATAATAATAATAATAATAATAATAATAATAATAATAATAATAATAATAATAATAATAATAATAATAATAATAATAATAATAATCATAATAATAGTAATTCTGTTTTTAGAAAGCTGCAGCAAACCAAGAATACATTTTATACCCGTTCATATCATGTTATCGAAAGATGAAAATAGCGAACGCTATTTCATTGGCCCCAAAACATCTAAACATGAAAATATCGAACATTCAGAACAGAGAACTTTTTCCCATGGAAAAAAATCGCTACTCCGAAACACATGCACACAACACAAGCACATCAAACAAACAGCAACCACACACATACACTTAAATTCCTACATCTAACGCTACACTAAACTAAACATACACTACTATCTACCCACTTACCTTAATCCAAACCCTAAACCTAAGGTCCGTCACTATCGCACACTCACCTAACCCGTGCCCTAACCCTAACTCACTTAAACCCCCCCTAACCCTAAAGTCTGTCACTATCACACACACACCTAACCCGTGCCCTAACCCTAACTCACTTAACCTGCCCCTAACCCTAATGTACAAACAATCTCACACTTACCTGAACCCAACCCGTAACTTTCCACCACAGTGCTAAGAATAGCGAAGCCACAGAAACGGCCAACTGAATTCTTTGCTAGTCTTAGCATTCACTGAATAGTGTTCAATATCAGAACATTTGACATTTTAATACTTTGATGTTCTGATATAGACCCTTTTATACTTCTGAAGATAGAAGCTTACAGCAGTGCATACACCATAGAGGCTTCCAGAAGGGACAGCTCAATTAAAAATGTTTTCTGTTTATAGCATGATTAGCTCTGTGAATTTATAATTGGTGGAGCTTTTTTCCTAATTTGTGTGGTCCTAATTGTCTTCGTGGGATCACGTGTTATGAGTATGTTTTGATAGCAGTTTTATTTGTCATGGTTGTTGAGAGCCAGATTCAAAACAACATTCAAGACGTTTCTGCAGATGTGAACAAGGGTAGAGAAAGTAGGCAGCAGATATGAAGAAAGGCTTGACAGGGCAGTAATCAGCTCTTATAGTATGGTTTGGTGTGGTAGCAGCTGCAGATATATTGCTGAAGTCCAACAGTGGTCAGTGGAGGGAAAGTTTGCTAGATGAAACAAGTTAAATTGTTCAGTTGAAGGAAATAAGTGCATCTCAGCATGCATTATCCACATGTTATATTAGGTTGCAGGCAGAAAGGTGATCCAGAAGCACTTATATTATGCCTCTCAGGTCAGATTATGCGGTGAACGTTATAACAGGATAAAGGCTTGGCAGAATTTAGACCTACTCATAAGCCACAATTAAATGCGATCTGTTTGGCAGGCACTGACATTTATTCCTGGGGCTGGAAGGAAATGGCTTTGCGGGGTCTACATGTGCTGGGAAGATAAATTGATGAATACATGTATTTATTTATTTTATTTTAGTTTACATTTGTTCACTGGGAAGTGTCCAACTGGACAGAGCTGCCCGTTTTCAGCGGAGGTCTAGGGAGAAAAGCTCCATACAATAATAGAATAGAGAATAAGTAAAATGGTAACATTTGCAGCAGCACACAATAATAATATGCAGAGTTTATACAATAAATGTAAATGACAGAACAGTAAACTGCAGCAGAGTGTACCCCCCTCCCATTCCGTCACTTAGCATATACACAAGTAGATAGGTTTGCCTAGGGAGTAGGAAATAATTAAGTTTTAAAATGGAAGGTGTTGCAAGGCAATTAGTGATTATCATGGTGAGTTGTTGATGATCTATTTTTGAGTCCAGGGTTTGATTTCCTTTGACATATTTGTTCAAGACTACAAAAACAGTGTCCTGCAAGGATATGTTCTGGGCTTCCTTCCTTTTGGCTCTCAAACAGTGAATCTGTGTAGTCTTACCCATAATTAGGGGGAAAGTAATAACTTCTGTCAGCAAATATTGTAATGAACTGTACACTGAAAGTCCAGGGTGAGAAATTTGTCACAAGATTGGGAATATCTTAGTAATGAGTGGTACAGGACACCACATACATGGGTGTGGTACATCTGGTGCTTACTCAGTGGCCACTTGATTAATTGCAATGCACTGAAAGAGCATCATCAAGTCTAAACTGAATACTGCTGTGACAACAAAAAATCCCAGTGTTACTGTTTGTACAGAATCTTGCAATGAAACCCCTTAACTACCTGAGTGGTTGATAATAAAGCATTTCAAGGAGCAAAATGGAGTGGTGACACAGAAATTGTTGCTTAACTCTCCCATTCAGTTAGTGGTACAGTGTCCTACAGCAGCAAATGAGAGTTAACAAACTTCAGAGGGTAAGTAGAGTAGATCCTTTATTAATGGCACATAGATAGTTTTACATTAAGACCAATATAACATGAATTACTATGCCATTTGTCATGTAGAGTTACTAATTTAACAATTTACAGATATAACAGGTGTTAGTTTTTGGGAGGTATTTGAATGTGAAATGGTTTGCAGACTTCTGATTTAAGGAATGGTAATGAGTACAGTCCCTCATCTAATAAGCTGGAGCAGTACACATCAGGGTGAGATACAGGAAATGCACAGTATGTTTAGGGGCACAGTACAAGGGTAGTAAGCTAGCCATGTAATTATGTGGAGGGGTGGACTAGCAACTCAGAGATAGTAAAGAAGTTTCAGGGTTTTGTTTATTTTATTATAGCTTTTTTGTATCTGTTTACCAGGGTAGAGTACTGATCTCAAATGTCCAATAGCAGGTTCAGTCTGGGCTATACTGTAACAATAACACAAAGCTCTACATCAAGATGGCATTAATGTATAAAATACATGCATATAGGAGGAAACTGTGCACATACTTAAAGGTAAAAATATGATATGGGAATTAAGGAAACTACATTTATATGAAGCTGCGGTGGTGCAGCGGTAGCATTGTCGTCTCACAGCAAGAGGTTCTCCCATTCAATTCTTGGCTGGAGTACCTTCTGTGTGGAGTCTGCATGTCCTCCCAGTGGTCAAGTGGCGTTTGAAAGACATGCGTAAATGGGTGTGCCTTTGTTGAAGATTGGGCGTCGAGCTGGCAGCTCGTCACCGTAAAAAAATCTACTGCCAATCATTAGCAGACCGGAGTTCTACTGTGGCGACCCCTAACTGGGAAAATCCGAAAGAAGAACAACAACATTTATATGAAGGCTGATGTAAGTGCTATAGTCAGACAAATCTTTGAAAAGCTAGATGAATTAGAAAATATCAGGCGATGCAATGAAGTGGTGATGCACCCTTTTTGTGTCATGGAGATCATGCTCCCTTACCTAGTTACCAGTTCAGGGTAATCCTGCAAAAGGCCACAGGGAGGTTGGGTCTTGAAATTGGAAATCAACAGCACATTCCTTCAGAATAGGGGCTGCTTCTCATGCCTTAACAAAAGGGCATCAGAAATTGAGTTAATTCTCTAAAGTCATTAGAGATTGCAAGTGTACAGAAGCTATATCAGATCATGATAACAAATCAGTATTCCTTTTAGCAGGTGTCATAAAGCAGCCAGTGGTGGTATGGATTCTGGGACATTTTTGTGTGTGCCACATGGCCAGAAAATTGGGTGAAAAGGAAAAACTTGCGTTTCAAAGAAGAAGAAGACGAAAAAATGCGGATTCCCTGTCCAGGAAAGTGATGAATGCATTCTGAGTTATTACCTGAGCCAAATGCCATCATATTTTATATAGGGAGACTGATATTATAAGTAGCCCAATGCTGTACCTCAAAAAAATTGTCAATGGTTCAGGAGGATTAAACAGAAATGGCCAAACACAAATCTTGTGTGGTCAGATACAGTTTAAAGACCTATCTGGTGAGCAGCAAGTAATACTGAAGCAGTAGAAATGGTTAGGAAGTTGACCAAGAGATTTGTTTGGTAACAGGTAATCGAGCTAGGGAGTTGGAAAGTGCACCACACTAATATTGATATCAATTCACTAGAACTTTACACAAGTGATGGAGTTCACTTGTCACATTTAGGAGCAACGTTATTTATAGAAAACCTTAATAGTGGAATCAGAAGACTGGAAAATGTGCCTGGGGAACAGATGGCTTGTAGGACAAGCAACTTCCTGTGGTGGAAGGGCAGAAATGGAAGGCTAAATTGCAAAGTAGTGTGCTTGATGTAGGGAGGGGTGCAGGCTTGGACAGCTTGGCCATTCTCTGGATAGACCACCCCAAGGTGTACTGAGCAAGTTGGGTTCCACAGCCTTGAATCCTGCAAGTGGCAGATTCCTTTCATCCACTGTATCTGGCTGAATGGTGACAGGGGACTTTCAGTGTTTGGTTGCAGATCCCCTCAGCCATTGGTGTTGGTTGAGTATTTATGGAGATTGCATTTTATGGCTGATTGATTTGACTTCCTTCCAAGTTCTGACCTTTGCCCACATCTGAATATTTTTGGTTGGCATTAATTTGGTCTGAATGGCATTGATGTTTGATCTGGTACTGATTTAAAACATCCGCAGTGGTGCAGCGGTTAGCATTGCAGTCTCACAGCAAGAGGTTCTCCCGTTCTTGGCAGGATCGCCTTCTGTCAGGAGTCTGCATGATCTCCTTGTGGTCGTATGACGTTTAAAGACATGCAGGTAGGTGTGTGTGTGAATGGGTGTGCATTCTTTGAAGGTTGGGTGTTGGGCTGGCAACTCGGCACTGTAAAATCCACTGCCAATCATTAGCAGACGGGAGTTCCACTGTGGCGACCCCTAACTGGGAAAAGCCAAAAGACAAAAAAAAAAAAATAAAAAAACCTGATTTAATACATAATTCAATTTGATTAGCATAATAAAAACATGTCTGCAGTCATTTTTTCCAAGCAAGTTTGTGGTATGATTTCTTAAATTATGTGCATGCTTATTTTTATCCAAGGAGATCTAAGGGATCACAGGCATATTGCAGTGGGGAAAATAGCATGTGGGGGAGGGGAAGGGCTAGGAAGACAGGAAGATGGTTAGGAAGAAGCGTAGGGTGTTCATGCAAAGGTTGATGAGTGGATAGGGGAAGAGTTTAAAAAGCGAGTAGTAGAAAGGCAGGACCTCTTTTCAACAGCAGAGGAAGGCAGAGCAGAACAACTACCCTCCCACCCTCCTATCCCTCATCATAGAAGTAGGAAGAGGTGTACAAAGGAAAAGGTTTTATTATTGGCAGGAGATAACTGACCAATAAGAGTTTTTGCACTAGGAGTCAGGAAGGAATTTCTTACATTTACCCACTTTTTTAGGTTTATGTCTTCCCCAGCAAGTGTTAGGTAGGTTGGCTAGGTATTACAGACATGAAGGTGGTAGGGCAGACTTGGAAGGCTAATTTGCAAAGGAGTGTGCTTGGCTTGGGGAAGAGTGCAGGCTGAAACAGCTTGGACCTTATCTGGGTGGGCCACCCCGTGGTTAGCCAGGCAGGCTGGGGGCCACAGCATGATGTCCAGCAAGTGGCAGAACCCCTTCAGCCAGTGGTATCTGGCTGAATTGTGGCAGGCACTGTCAGTGTTTGGGTGCAGATCTCTTCAGCCACTGGTGTTAGTTGAAGATTTACAATGATTGTGGTGATATTTTATGACCTGGTTGATTTGACTTCTTTTCTAGTTTGTTTGTATTCCCTGACTCTGTCTATTCTCCACTCCTTCTGCTCCTATATCTCCTTATCTTCCCCTACTCGCTGTTTCTTCCATCCTCTTCATGTAAGCCTCTCCTATTGCACATCTTGTCATTCCCATCCCTATCCTTCCCTGCTCCCCCCTCCCCAGGTATGGTTACTGCTGCAGGTTTCCCATTCTCCATTGCGCCCTTTTAAGCCTTGGTGCATGTTTTTCCTTAGCACCATCTTTTACTCTCTTTCTCTCTCTCCCCCTCCAATGAGCGGTCCTAAGGTGTCTCCAAGCCAGCCACAGGTAAGCCATTATTTCTGTTTTCACTGCTACGTTTTTTTCTGAGAAAAGGTCAAGCTCAACGGGAACTGCTACAACTGCTACATGTGTCTACCTTGACTCATGAGCCTTTTTTACTTTTTTGTTCATGTACATGTACTGAGCAGGCTTTTATTCCAGCTGATTATACGTGACTGCCCAATATCTAAGCGTTAGCCACTGTCGATAATATAATTTCAGCCAGTTAGTTGAATGATATAATGTCCTTTTTGGCTGTATCTTATTGTGCCTGCCTTGTATTAAATGCTAAATTGCAGTCGCTAATGCTATGCAAGTAAATTATTAATGTGACTTGGGATTTGTAACGGGCCTTTTGGCGCATCTTTCACCACGCACTGGCCTGCTATTCCCTACCCTTCCCTCTAATGCTTCTCCCCCACTGACCCTTAAATCTATAGACTAGTGACTCCTATTACTTGTTTCTCTCTACTTTCCCTCTTCTTTCCTTACCGGTCCCACTGGTCAGCCTTTGTGCGTGTTCACGCTGCTACTTTTAACTGAGAAACACAAACAGCAATCAGGAACTATTGAAACTGCTACAGACTCTGCAACACATACGCTAATCCAGAAACTGTTAAAACTGATGCCTGTTCTACACTGACCCTTGCAGAATTTCTATTCTTTTGTATACTAAAATGTTCTAGCAGGCCTATTCTCATCTACTTCATGTGACTGCCCTGCTTCTAAACATTGGCCATTGTCGCTAATTAATTTAGTCAGTAAAATCTGTGGGTCAATAGAACTAACATAATTTGCTGGCTGAATTCCAAGTATTTTCCTTGCATTAAACATTAAATCAATGCCGCCATTGGTAATTTAAGTAGAATTAGAACTCGGGCCGGGTTTTGTTACTTGGCCTTTACTTTGTTTTATAGCTACCCTTTTTGTCTGCTTTCTTTTAGGAGTTATTGGACTCCCCTGTAGACCTTTTGGGTGCGTCTCTCACCACGTGCTGTCTGCCTTCTTCTGTCCCTTTCTCCTAGTGCTTCCCTGACATTGTCCTTCCCTTCTATTGTCTAGCGACCACCATTTCTTTAACTTGAACATAGATATATACTTTGTTTAATGCATTACCTGCCCAAACTGAACTAAATGCTCATTCATATAGATAAACATATATGTATGCTACCTTAATTGTTTTTTATAAGTGTTGTTTAAGTGATTGACTATCTCTAGTGCATTACTAGGCTTAATATCTGTTGTTTAAGTGATTGATTACCTGTAATCCTAAGTGCATAACTGTTACAGATTGGCACAATATCTGTTGTTTAAGTGATTAAATTCTGATTAATTTGACTTGGACTATCTCATGCAATGTTTAAACATGTTCTGTAAACTGTATTAGTGTCCCACTGCTTTTGTGTCCTCAGTGCCCCCACCACACTAATCCCACACCACTGGCCCCCTACCCCCACTCATATCTCACTCTATCCTACCTTACACTCACTTCAGTAGCCCCCTCATATTACTCAGTTACTTAGCCACTTTCCTAGCTCCTATTCCCATAGCCCCTTGCAACTCACTTGTCTTATTTATTTTTATTTTGTTTTTCAGGTTATTTAACGCTACCTGTGCTTCTCTGAAACTAATTATGGCCTAAACTTTCTGGAAAACCACCTTCTGCCAAACATCTGTGGTCTGTGTCCTCTCTTAGTGGACTTAACAAAGTATGTACTGCTCACCTAGAACATGCATATACTGCCTGTAATCTCTGGGCTATCCCTGTGTTAGCTGTAGCTCACCTGCTGACCACTCCCTCTCCTCTACCTCATTCTCCTACTCTAACCTGCTTATCCCTCACTCTTCCTACCCCCCACTCAGCCCTATTCCTTTCCACTGTTAAGCATACCCCCGCAGTCCAAACTAGTATTTCCATACACCCATTCCTCCTTTTATTTGCTTGTTTCCTCTCTACCACAGCAAGATATCCTAAGCACCTCCTTATTGCTTTCCCTACCTTGCTCTTCCTTAAGCTTCTATACTTGTGCTTTGCTTCTAACCTCCTGCTACCCTAATCTCAGGCCCAATACCTCTGCTTATACCTAGAACCCTACACTCTCTTTTATCTCCCTTTCTCCTCTTTCACTGATTGTTTTTTTACTGGGTCCTTCCTTGTCAGTGCAGCCCCACTTCGTTCGCCCTAGCTATGCTCGGGCTCACTTCTCTCCCCTACCTTGCCCCCATTCCCACCCACCCCAGTACAGTTTTCTTTATACTTAACCATCCCCCCCCCTTCCTGCCAAGCCATCCACTACAAATCCACTTCCTGCTTATCACCACTCCCACACTTTAACTTCCAATCAAGCATAGCATATTCTCCTGCTATACATCTTTTCCTAACTTCCTCTCTCCACACCTAATCCAAACTACTCATCATGCTGCATCTACTTATATATGCAACAATGCTCACTCTGCTCTCTATCTCTACCTCCTATCACTACTACCTTACAAATCCCATTTCTCTGTTCTCCAACTTCTCACTCATACTACAGCTTTCTTACTTCTTCTTCCTTTACCATCTCTCCAAACATATTTAACACTTCTACCTCAACTCTATATAAAAGACACATATTACAAGTTCTCAAACTATCTAATAAGACTAAATCTAAACCACCCAAATACCGTCAACCTTTCACATCAATTGCTCTTCTCACTAAAGACCTACTCTCCTCCGGGGACATCCACTCTAATCCAGGACCCTCTACACCTACCCTCTCTCCACCCCCCCCATCTACCTTATCTACCTCCTCCTCACAATTCTCTTCCAACAACTTACCAAATATACAACCTCAGTCCAATAACTCACCTCCATGTAAACACCTAAACTTTTATTCACTGAATATTCAAAGCCTAGCTAATAAAACTACTGAGCTGCACTCTTGGATTGCTTACAAGACCCATCACATCATATCCCTATCTGAAACATGGCTCAAGCCACATATCTCTAATAGTGAAATACTCCCTCCTGGCAACAACATCTACTGCTCTGACAGACCTTCAAAGAAAGGAGGCGGTGTAGCCATCCTCTACTCTAACAGCCTTAACCTTTCACCTTAACCCACACCTATTCCCAGCTTCCACCCTGCTGAACTTCTCATTCTAAACTTTCATCTGAATCCCCACAAAAAAACTGGCAACTGCTTCCATCTATTTTCCTCCTGGCAGCAATGTACCCATTCTGGAAAACATCTTACCCTGGTTCACTCTCAACATACCTTATGAAACACTCATCCTTGGTGATGTCAATATAGACTGGTCAAAACTCTCTACTGACTCTCCCTTACTTAGTATTCACCTTCATGGTTTCCACCAACTCATTTCTACCCCCACTCGCTTCTACAAAACCTCAACCTCCAGCTCCATAATAGACTGGATTCTTACCAACACCACCCCCGTCACTACCAGCAGCCTACAACCTTACCAGACTACCTTAGTGACCATCTTCCTACCTCCATCCTGAGATATGACTCCCATACTCTTAAACCCCACCTTTTCAAAGACTGTAGAAAATTATCTACATTTAATTCTTCACAATTTAACTCTATTCTACAAAACATGGACTGGTCCATCCTTAGACAACTCCCTCTAAATGATTCTGTTAACACTTTTAACAGCATTTTCCTGAATACTCTGGACTCCCTAGCTCCCTCCAGGAAGATTAGAGTGAAATCCAGTCATGCTCCCTGGCTTTCAAAATAAACTAAGTCCATCATGAAATAAAGAGACAATGTTTGGAAAGCCTGGATCAAATCTAAACAAACACCTCTTCTCAAATACAAACAACTACGCAATCTTGCTAAAAAACAGGCAATAATAGACAAAAAGTCATTCTATAGCTCAGGCCAGCACAAATATAATTCAAATCCTCAGAAATTTTGGACAACACTTAACAGCATCGTTTACCCAGGTAGTCCCTCTAACCCCCCCCCACCAAAACACAACTCCTGATGAAACAGTTACCCTACTTAATTCACATTTTATTTCCTCCATCCAAAATCTCCTACCCTCTCAAACTACCTCTTCGTCTTTACCTGACCCCATACCCGCCCTCAACACTACTTCTTTTTCCTTTAAGCTTGTTCCCATTTCCTACATCAAATATCTACTACTCAAACTCAAACTCTGCTCTCCCTCTACTTTCAAATTACACCCTACCTTCCTCAAACTCGCAGCTGATTCTATTGCCTACCCAGTGACAATATCTACTGCTCCTACCCTTTGGAAATTTTTCTACACTATCCCTCTCCATAAAGGAGGTAACTCCACTGACCTTTCCAACTATCGACCTATTGCCATTCTGTTCCCACTATCTAATATACTAGAAAAATGTATCCACACTCAGCTTCTCAATCACCTTCTCAATCACAACTTACTCATCCCTACCCAACATAGTTTTCACACCTATCACAGCATAACTACTGCTCTACTCTCCTTCACTCACACCATTGCAGAATCTTTGGACAATAATAAACTTACTCTTTCTTGACCTCTCCAAAGCTTTTGATACAGTGTCTCATCCATTACTTATATCTAAACCTGCCAACTTTCACCTATCCACCTCCACCCTCAGCTGGTTTGCTAGCTATCTGTTTGGATGCGAACAATCAGTCAAATGGCTCTCTTCCTCTTCTCCTGCCTTGCCTATCTCTACTGGTGTTCCACAAGGTTCCATCTTAGGTCCCCTCTTATTCATCATCTTCATCAATGATCTTTTCACCTCTTGCTATCAGTCTTCTCTCATACAATATGAAGCCGACTCCACAATTATTTCTACAGCCAACAACATCTCTGACCTACATTCCCTAACCCAAAAAGCTCTACTTTCCACTGAACAATGGCTTTCAAAAAAACTTACAGATCCTCAATCCCACAAAATCCAAACTCTTACTCTTTCTGCCCTATTCTCTTACTCATCATAAATCCTCCTTTGTCATTTAGTCTTGTAATAATACAACTATCCAACCTAACACCTACGCCAAACTCCTAGGGGTCATCATTGATGATGATCTAAAATTCAATCAACACATACAGCAATGCATAAAGAAAACACATCAGAAACTAGGTCTCTTATACCAGAACAAAAATATCTCAGTCCTGAGGCTAGACTCACCCTAGGACCAGCACTTCTTCTCCCCTCTCTCCTCTATGCCACTCCAGTTCTCACAAATATCCAAACAACTACCCTGAACAAACTTCAACAATCCTACCACAAAATAGCCAGATTCATCACTAACTCCCCAAACAACACGCACCACTGTATTGTTTTAAAGTCTCTACAATGGCTAGAACTCCCACAACTACTACATCTCTACCAATTTCACATGCTGCACTCTATGCTCTTTAAACCATCCTACTGTCCATCTATATCTCTCCTTGTCTCTGTCTACAGCCCATCTCAATCCCTCCACACCTCTAATCAGTAATTGCTTGATATTTACCACCCAAATAAGTCAGTAGGTAAGCTACTCTACAAACACCCTGTGGTCCAAGCCTGGAACAAACTTTCCCTGGTCATACGCTCAATCTCTGATACCCCACTATTTAAAAGGAAACTTAAGACACATTTACTCAATTCCAGAATCTGCCCCTGCTATGACCCTACATAGATCTCTCCTCCCCCCACATTGGAATCACTCCCAGTTGATCCTACTCACACTCTGCACTCTCCCTCACTAGTACAGTTACATAGTATTTTCCTGGAAAAAAAATGTGCTGTTGTTTAATTGTTGCTAGTGTTTGTTTCTATTGTTTGCTGTGCTTGTTAACTACTGTAATGATTTATTGTACTATCTGGAGTTTTTCTCCTCGGGTCTCCACTGAAAATGGGACAAAATCCCGGTTGGACTAACCCGGTTAACAAATGTCAATAAATAAATACATAATAAATAAATAGTTCTGCCCTTTACATACATCTGAATATACTTAGCTGGCATTGATTTGATCTGATTGGCACTGACTTCTGATTTGGTCATGGTATGAGACATAGTTCAGTTTGGTTGGCATAATAAATACATGGCTGTGTCCATGTCTTCCAAGTAAGTGGGTTGTGTGATTTGCTAAATTGTCTGCAGACTTAAAAGGCAATGACAGCATGTCAAAGGATCACAGACAAGGTAAAATTCCCATGGCAAAAATAGTGTGGTGTGATTTGTTAACATATGTGTATAGTTATTTTCATTCAAAGACAATACTTTTTCTTTGTTTAGGTAAACTTATTTCTGCTGTCTGGTTTCAATGTTATTCGATTTTGAACTGACAAGATGTTTTTTTTTAAAAGTAACACAGAAAAGCACCCCCTAACTGTTGCATTAGCTAACAGGAAATATAAAACATTGTCATTCAGTTGATTTTCAGATGCTTAAACTTATTGAAAGTTTCAGTGTCCCTACCACTGTAGTGAGAAAAAAAAGTATTAGCATTTTTAAAATAAAGAAAGGAAAAAACATTATGCATGCAGACTTAACTATGTGAATGTTGAAGGTCCTGCTGTTCTTTCTTATTTGTGGTGACAAAAATATGCAAATATTTAAACAACCCTCCTCAGTGCTCTAACACATTAGTGAGAAATTTCCTGTGAGATAGTAAGATAACTAGTTCAGTGTTTTTAACAAGCTATTGTAAAATAAGACCTAATTATATCAGCGATACAGAAGATTATTTTTTAAATAAAATCAGTGCTGTATTTGGGGACCCCAATTTCAGTTTTTTTTTTTTTTTAGATATAGTTACTTTACACATTTATTCAAAATGTCTTTCGCTTGACTGGGCCCAATGGCATAGAGTGGTAAAGCCCTGATTATAGCTTAGTTGACAAAGATTAGATTAGTGGTTGAGAAGCTATAAGAGCTGAGGGCAGAAGTGAGGGACGAGTACCAGTTTACCCATCATGGGGAGGGGGAGCAAAGTGGTCTGCTGCAGCACTGACCCCAACAGAAGTTTTGACATATTGCTTCTAGCACCTATTGAGCAGGTGTGACCCTCCCTGCGCAAAGGCTACAAAGGCTAGAATGTTTTTTCCCTCCAGGGGAATGAATAAGCATGCATGGGGCTTCCTAGGTAATGGCTCAAGAAATAACCACTATTTCCCGCAGTTTGTCATGGGAAGAAAGTACAAGAGAAGGAGGGGTCACGTCATGTAAATTCCTAGTGACTCTTGCATTTAAGACAAATCATTGGACACTAAGCTTTTAATCTAATTGGATATGAATGGGCCATAGGGCTGCTTTCTATCAAGGGATTGCATAGGCTGAATCTAATCCAGGGTGGGAAATAAATGGATCAAGAGGGACACACTGGAGAAGGCCTGACATCTCTGGGGGAAGAGTTACAAAATATTACACTGGTACATTGGTTTATATGGTTGTAAAAGCTACATAGAAAGTGAGGCTGCAGCTGCAAAATATTATGATTTCTTATTACAACTGTGGGAAGCTGTATTTGATAATGATTGCTACCTGCAGGAATGTGATACAATACAGAGAGCCATCAGGCCGCAGTGAAGCAGCCAGTCTCTGATTTGTGTGGTTTGAAGTACTTTAAATACTTCATAAATGTGTTAATTCATTTTTGGACATCCTAAAGTTAGGTTACATTTTACTTAATACAACTTTTTGTATTTGGGAGGAGCAGAACTTTTTATACCAGTTTGTACGTTTGCTTAATTACAGTAATTCTAGTCTTGTAGTTTATTTTTTAACTCATCAATGAGTGATTAAGTTCCTCGATTTGTTTTCACAGCTGGAGCAAGTTGTTCAGTTTTAACAAGAACTTTTATTGTCCTCATTTCAAATATTATTTGACTATGTTAGTAATTCCTAAGCTAAACCAACTTCTGTTATGTGTTCTGTTTTTGCTGTTTTTGAAATAGTGCATAACTTGCATTACATCAGATTATTTTTTTTTGCCAAGCTGAGAAGCTTAAACATATTTGAGAAGCCAAAGAGTATGTTTTAGGTACCTTAATTATATTTATCTGGCAAGATGCAAATTTACATAGGGATAAACAGCATTTAGAAATACAAATATATATAAATATATGGATAGATAGATAGTTAGATAGAAAGATAGAGAGGTATTGACATATATAGATATTTATATAAAATAGTCTAGATAGATTTATAACACACTTAGCAGGTAAGATAGGTAATGTAATTTCCAAAAAAAAAAAAAAAAACAAAGATACACTTTGCTTAGTGACAGCAAAGTAACATAGAATAATTTTTCAAAAGACCAAGTAATTTGATATTTTAATCAGAAACGACAGCCATTATCAAGCAGGGGTTAGTAGATTTTTGTGCAAGTATCTAACTCCACCACTTTTTGTCAGAAAGTATGGTATAAACTCCATTATGCTAAATGGATTACTGCAGTAACAGATGAGAAAGCCCCAGAAAAGTGACATTGGACTGATATCAATATGTATGGATAAAATATCCAGGCTGTTTGCATACAATGATATATCCAGCCCATATAAGTGGTCCCACATTTGTTTTGGGTCTACAACTGTTTGAATCCAAAAAGTGCATTGAAGGATTCCCCAGTTCAAGGATTGTTAGCCTATAGCCTGACTCTTGTAACCCAGCAATTTAGTTTAGATGAGGTGATAATTGTCATCCTTTGGGGTATCCAAACCTGACACTTCTCTAATTGGCCAATACTTACCTCTAAATGACCAATCCCACTCACAAGGCACACACCATGGGACCTTAACTGACAAGCTCATCCCTTTCATGCTCTTATTCTGCTACTGACTTTTGTACTTGGGAATCATTCATCTTGTCCCTTTAAATTTCTATAAATAAAGTAGTATGGACGTGATAACTTGAGCTGAAGAAGTCACCATACACTGATCAAAATGCTCATCACAAACCTCGGGAAAATATAAAAGGCCCACTGGAGTTTTAGTTTTTCCATTCATCTGTTTTGTACAAACTGACTTTTGGTAACCATTTGAAAGTGTTTTTATGTTTAAGCTATTCATTAGCTGACTGATAAGACTGGAAACAAACCCCATATTACCTTACCCCCATTACTGCAACTAATATAGCTATAGACAAGGGGAGCATACCACCCTGTATTTGAATTAATAAGTCCTGCTGAGCCAGGGGAGAGTGGCTAGCTGCAGGTTAAGGTGCTGAGTACCCAAAGAATATGCTGAGTACCCAAACAATATACCAAATTCTTTATTATGCTGGATGTAGGAAGAGTGTTTCTGTCCACACTCGTGCAACTGCAGTTAGAAGCAGGATGATCACTTATATAACTTACATTATTTAACCGTGATAAGTTGCATGGTTAACTGTAATTCTTTAACAAAAAAAAAAAAAAACCTCCACTCATTAGGTGCAATGGAGGTACAAAGGTCCTAATTATTTTATAGTAATGAGTGGAACTGTGCAATGAGAGATCCTATTGATATAAGCATATCACTGTTGTTGTCTGGGGCAAGGAAAAGTGTTTTTGTGGTAGTAGGGATGCCTGGAACACATGGAACTTAGTTCCAAGTCAGGATTTTTCTACCATGTAATCAGATTTTTGAATAAAACATTGTTGTGGTGCTCAGCTCTGGTAGCTGGTAAACCCATTAGCACTGGAGAGGGATCTCTGTAGTCACAAGCACTGCACCATCTGCAGGTACACGTTTCAAGATGTCCTAGTTTAGTGACTTCAGTACCAGTTGCTTGATCTCAAATAACTGACTGTCATTGACTCACAAATGCTTAAACTCTCACCTGGCAGCAAGTGAAAAAAAACAGTGTTTTTGCAAAAGGACACGACACCCCAGATGCCAAACTCTAAATATCCTGCCTCTGATGTTGCACTCATTTAGAGAAAGCATATCTAAAGCTAAAGTCTGTGTATTTGAGTCATGCATATTCATATGCATATATAACAATACATATGCAAGCAAATGAGCTACAAGCAGTTGGAACACAACCATGTTAAGCCATCTGGTTCAGATCCTGAATGTTATCCCATTTGAAGCAGCCTGTAGGCAGTTAGTGTAGTGTTTATGAAATATGTACATCTCAAGGGGCTAGTTAGTAGATGTACTCTGTGTATAGAGCACTGTGGTTGTGAAGTGAGATAAGACTGCAGAGATGGTATTACCCCAAATGTGCACTCGTTTCTATGATTCATGTGTAGTACACACATCTATTGCGTACCAGCTCTACTCCTTTGTAGAAAATGTTTCTGAATAGCACCCTAGGGGGCAATAATGGGTGAGTGGAATGCAGGCTGGGCTAGTCAAGTTAAGGCTTACAAGATGAATGACAATTATCACGGTATGAGCCAAGCCTGCATCCAAAAGAAGAGCACAGACAGGTTATACTCAATATTAGTGAGGCCTATGAAGATTGCTCTGTTGACAAGGAACATGGCACTATTCTGACATTAAACTAGAATAATAATAATATAGTCTCAGTGGATTATACATGGTACATCTTAAACAAACAGTAGAACATTTCTAAGAAACATGCTGCAATCCTGTCTTTTTGTCATTTGCAACAATTTAAAAGCTTCAAAGCATCACAGCTTTAACTAGAAATGTTCTCATCAGTTCCCCAGTTTCTCCTTCAAGGCCTTTGTGTCATTTTACAGCTGGAAAATACAGAAAAATGTGTCTAAACATTTAAATATAAATGCCAAGAAATATACAACAGAAGTCAGTGAGTCAGCTACTCAGTGAAAAAGACAGAGTCTGTTTATTCCACGGTATGTAAAGCTGAAAGTTGTGTATACCTAAACATACATACAGCACTTCAATGAGTTCTTCATAGAGGATGTTAACAAACTCTATAACAACTGAACATTTAAATCAAGATGTAAAGTATGTATAGCTATACTAATAAATATAACTTGCATGCAGACATATTTTCCGGAAGACATCTCATGTGGACTGTATCAGGGTGTGGAGCTGGGATTGGATTCAGGTCAAGGAATTGGTGACAACAGGACCGTAATGTAGGGAAAGGTAAGGTAAGCTGATTAGGAAAGGGTTAAGTTGGAAGGAAGTAGAACTGTTGAGAAGAAAGTGATGTAGGCAAGGGAGGGTTTTTAGGTCTAGGCAGGGGAGGGTTGTAGTTTTTCTTGGGTGGGTTTGTTTTAATTCCTTCCTCCCAATCCCATTAAGATAAGGTTTGTGTCATGAACAGGCAGAGTAATAGAGCTGCAGCTTGAGTCCCTTTTTATCCCCCCCCCCCTTTATACCTATGATGGTGGATTTGGTTGGGTTAGTAGCAAGGAGAGCAGTGGTATGCCCCCTTATGAGTTAAGTTTGATCAGAGTGAGCAAAGGAGTGTAAAATTGTTTGTGTTCAAGGACAAATGATAAAGGGTGTTCTCTACAAATGTTAACTGCTGTTTTGTGATTTTCTTGCTCTATCTCTTGTTGAATTATTCATTGTTTCAGTTATGTGCTATGTATACAATGTTCATGTTAATAAACTGGTCACAATGGGATATTTGGTGTGTTTTGTGTCTTGAGGTATGTATGGATAAAAAAAAAACATGCTGTCCAGAACTGCAACTTTTACATGATGGTAACATACTCAAATATGTTTAGGAGATTTACTGAATGGGAAATACTATGAGAGAGCAGCCTGATAGAAAAGTTAATCAACTGCATAAAGACCGTATCAGTAATGATTAATATTTAAATTAGATTTTGCTCAATCCTTAGGTACACACACGTAATCTGTCAGAAAATGTTCCCAAACACTGATGAAGAGGTCATCATTTTAGCTGAATATTATGTTTTTGAATATATATAATATACTTATTCAGCAAAAGTTGCACTTTTGTCAATTGAAGACATACTTTGTCTTGGATGTATACAAAGAGCTTCAGAAGTCCTGTTGAGAATCAGCATTGTCAAAAGGAGGAAGTTTCAGGTCCTATGACCGATGGGCATGTGTAAAAGAACTACATAGTACGCACTTTTCAGTAGGGCTTATGGCTAACCACAAGAACCAACATGCGCCTGAAGAGAGCATTGGTTTACAGAGTACATCTCTGGGTTCTTGACCATACAATCTATTCCTGAACGTGAAACTATGAGAGCGTTCTTCTCAGATAGTCATCACTTCTTCCTTCTGTATCCAACATTTTCCTCTATTTTGTGTTTTCCAACACTTCCTGCAGGTCTACTGTCTTTTTCCTTTGACCTGCTCTTATATTTGTTGAAAAGCACAGTGGGTTTTTCCATCATTTTGTGTTACTGGTTTGTTTTACATGAAGATTTGCTGACTTTTGTAATGGCAGTTTTGCTTTTCCCCTTACAGTATTTCCTTACTACCTTCAAGACAACTGATGAATGATTTTAGAGACATTTTTAATTTACTTACCTTCGAACACTTTAATCTTTAGCATACTTACTTTGCATAAATTTAAGTGTGGATCCGTATTACTTATGACCATCATGATTTAATGTTAATTTTTTCCATGAGTCTATAGGCTTTAATATCTGATGTCTTCTTTCTGTTCCCATTTGAAAGAAGTAATGCAAGCATTTTCCCTTTACAATACATCCAAGCAGTATCTGTGAACCCAGTTCCATTCAGGGCCTAGTGTGTGATTTTGTGCCTGAGTATAATGATTGTTCGTCATCTCCTCACTGTTTATAAATAATATCTCATCCATTATTATCTACTGCCTTAAACATTCCTTCTATTGTTGTTTTGTCCCTTTCTACTCTGTTAGAAGGGTGCATCGACAAACATTCCATGCATCTTTTAGTATACGACTGCCTACCATTGTGCTGATCCATCACCCCCCTCACGGTTACATTTAATTTATTTTATTCATTTATACTAGACAGGTAAGCTGGTCATCTTGATCTTTTGCAGCTAAAGGGGCCAAGGAACAAGAGTAAATGCAAGGCAAAACATGCTCTTTCCACAGAGAGAGACACACCAGGGAGCAGGACCAAACAATGCACCCTGAACCTATCTGGCACACACTTTAAACACTGAGCAACTGCACTGCCATATTACATTATTATATATCTGTTGCTCTTGTACTCTTCCTTTCAAAAGAAGGGTATATGTTCATGAGATGTCAGTCCATCTTTCTTTAGCCACCTTTTATTATCACTCAACATAGCTTTGCAAGTAAATGTGCAATGACATGCTGGTTTTCTGAAGTCATATTCAGTTACTAATTAATAGTTATATTAAACATGTTGTGTAACTATTGATAAATAATGAACTTCCCATGATTAGACAAGTCTGTGAATTAATTTCCCACATTACTTCATGGCTCCAAATGAAACTCAAAACAGAGTTTGTCAAATGCTTGGCTGGAATGTTAAATAGGCTGAACAACATTGGAAGAGGACAAAAGTACAAAATGTCTAAATATAGCCTTCATAGGCTAGGCTAGTACATACAATAATTACACATAAAAACCTATGCTTTATAAGGTATTGACTGTGCTACCAGCTAAACCTAAGCTGTACAGATGGAGTTGCAAAACAAATATGAGAAAATAACAACATCAAGTTTTATAACCAAAAATAACCAGATCTTGAATCCAAGAAGTTCTTAATTTTTTTTTTTTTTTGCACAGGAAATAGCAATATGAAAATTTAGTTTGCCCTGAGGTTTGTTGTGGGGAATAGAGAAATGAAGTTTTTTTATTAATGATTAATGATTTGGGTTAAGGTGTTTTGATAGCAAACTGCATATACGAAGAAATCTGCAGCTTGGAAACATGCCAGAACACAAGGGGAAAGTATTGAGTGTACATTGCTTCCAGTGCTATGGCATCTTCACACCTGTCTGACAATTCTCAGTGATGTTACAGCATCCCACAGTCTGCATAACTTCCTGTCTCGACTCTGATGATGTCATACTAAACAAACATTAACATGTCAAATGTTCAAGATGCCAGGGGCTTTTAATACTCCAGCGACATCAGCAGGAAATTTAGTTTTTAGAAAAGAAGAAAAACTATCCCTATAGTGAATACATGATGAGCACTTGCAATAAAAGAGATTATTAATTTTCCTGTGAGTAAGGTAGTATATATAAGCTGTTCTGATAGTCCGTTAAGAAACGGTATCCTTATATGAAAGTAACAGATGTTAAAACCGTGAGGAAGCACAGTTACTAAATACATTAGGTTAGCAAATTCCTTTAAGTTAGAGTAAGAAAAGAAATCTAGGAGAATGACTAGCCTCAAAGGGGGAGAGTGAGAGAGAGAGAGAGAGAGAGAGAGAGAGAGAGAAAGAAGAGAGAGAGAGAGAGAGAGAGATCACATGTCAGACTGTATACATGGGAATATATATGTGCATGTGTGTGCGTGAGTATGTGTACATGTATATATATATATAGATATACATCTGTGTGTGCATTTTTATATATATATATATATATATATATATATATATATATATAAAATGTATGTTTACAGTTCATTGGAAAGTTTCAGACAGAGTTCAAAGGTGAATGATGATGAGAATGATCTGCTGAATTGACACTGACAAAATGGAATGGTCATGCCATATAAACATTTCCCTTTCTGGTCTTTTGGTCTGATGTGAAGAATAAAAATAAATTAAAGCTTACTTTTAAAGACAGGTTACTAGGACCCAGAATGTGACAATTATCACTGATGCTTTTGGCACAGTTGCACAGCAGTTACTGCTGTCACCTCACAGCAAGAGGTTCTGCGGTTTGATTCCTGTCTGAGGTGTCTTCTGTGTAGAGTCTGCGTGTCCTCCCTGTATTTGGGTAGCATTCCTCCAGGTGCTTTGGTTTCCTCCCACATTCCAAAGATATGCTGTGGGAGGACTGGACACTCTCAATTGGCCATAGGTGTGAGTGTGCCTGTGAGTGTGTGGCCTTGAAGATCTACCTCAGCAGATCAAGCCACCCGGTGGTATAAACCTTGGCTCTAGATGATTGTCACTGTTGAAGTGACAAGTCAACCCCTTGTACAAAAATGAATGCTAAAAAGAAGTTGTGGATGGATGTATAGAGGAATTTTGTTGAAGGAATACATTTTATGATACATAAGGTATTAAAATACCTGCTTTCCATATATTTGTTCCTAATAAAAGTCAAAAATTACTATTTCATTATTCAGTGGAAGGCCCTACTTTATTATGTCAGCTATAGTTTTTATCATTCTAGTTTGGACAGTCTTATTTAAGTGGTCTTAAAATGGTGCTCACTATACTGGCAATATCCACTCAATGTCTCATTATAGGATCAGTGAAATTGTTACAGGCAGTGGCAAAGCCCTTAATATAGCAGAGCTTTTCAGTCTTCCTTATCAACACAAATCAAGGTTTGATGATACTTTAAGCTGGATTTCTAAAAATATTTCATTGAAAACCATGGTATTGGGGGGATATAAACATGAGTTTTTCACCACTTAGCATTTGGCCACATAATTTTCCTACCTACCACGGTACACAAATATTGTGGCTGAGATTTTATTCTTGACTGGATTATGTTATCTCACCATGGTAGTATTTGGGTTGTTAGATTTCTAGAGGACTCCGCAGTCACTATACCATGTCTTTGATGTGACATGTAATAGAATTCTCCATCAATACTGAGTCATTAAAGTAAGGAGTCTTAAAATATAACATACAATGAGGTAACCAAGGTAGGTGGCATATGTCAATGCAATATTAGGCTGCATGTATCAATGAGGTATTAAGCTGCATTCTACTAAACCAAGTGTGATCTAAGGTTATAGCACATTACGATAACGTATATTTTAATCAGGTGAGTGTCTTTGATATTGAAAAGATTTAGTAAAATATATTTTTAGCATCCTGCTTTACTGACTGGTTAGTTTAAAAAAAAATCAACAATTAATAATGCCTTTGATCTTTTCGCAAGATATTCTTAGACATCTTTGGGTGGGACAGTGGAGCAGTTTGTAGCATTGTCACTTCACAGCAAGAAGTTCTCCAGGTTGATTCTCAGCTGGAGTGACTTCCGAGTGGACTCTGCATGTCCTGTCTGCCTCCGATGTCTCTGAGCTGTCAGCTTTCCTCCAAAATTCCAAAGACACATCAAAAGAATACCAGCAAATCTAAATGTTTCCCTCAGTGTGCAAGTGGAGTGTGTGTCTCATATAAGAAACAGGTCTGGTGATTTAATTATGTTCCCTGCTTGTTTAGTAAACTACATGGATGGAGGCAGATTTTCACAGGGTAGCTAATTATTTTGCTCCTCATCCCAAAATGCTTCAAAGTTTGGCAAACATGCTTCCTCAGAGACTCCTGACACCAGGTTGTTATAGATCACCTGTAAGAGAAATATAGGCAGAAAAAATCAAAAACATGTTTATAGGTTCTTGAAACCTTTAGATAAAGCCAAAAATCCATGCTAGAATCACATAAGAGAAAAATAAAATATGCTTTAAGCAGTCTGACACTGGTCAGTTCATAAAACCAGAATGGCATAAACATGCTGTTAACACAAGGTACAACTTTACCCAATTTTGTTACCTGGGACAGAAATGGTTAGCACTGAGGAAAAGCATAACTGCTAATTTTTAGTCCTCTATCATGGGAAATACAGAAAAGAACATAGGGAATTATCATATGCTATCTTCACTTGTCAGTTTCTTGATATTAGCCATTGCCAAATAAAGAATTTGCTAACTGAAGATGTTAAGTTGTCTATCTCGCCTTCATTCTTGCTGGATGGGTTCGGAGCCGACCTCGGCTCCAACTCGGCCAGTCTAAAAGCTCGAGAGTTGGTTCCACCAGCTCGAGGCTTCCCTTATATCCCACAATGCTAGGCGAGAGTTACCTCAGATCTCGTTTGCCGCTACAGCGATCGAGGTGTTGATTTTCTACCGGCTTCTTGGTAAGTGTATTTTCAGTAAGTTAGGATACTTAAACCCCTATATTTTTAAGTTTAACTACTTTTTCCCTTAGTTTAGTGGATTTCTACCCTTTTTTTTATAAAATCCCGTTTCTCTCCCACAAGAACTTAAAAGTTCTCCCTCGGCCCTTCAGGCCTTCCCCCATTCCCTAGTGGTGTGTGTGTGTTGCTCTTAATTAAAACTTAGTTAATTGTTTTATTTTTGAGTTTTAAAATAAGATAAGTGTAATCAGTGTGTCTGACTGAGTGTGTGTGGTTACACTTTCTTGTTCTAGGATGTCTAAAGACACAAAGGTCTCAGGCTTCAAGAAGTGTGATGCGTGCTGTCAGAAAATGTCTCTGACAGACGGTCACACTTCTTGTGTCTACTGCCTGGGGCCTTTGCACCTGCAGGACTCCTGTGCTGTATGCCACGGCTTCAGTCCCAAGGTCCTGCAGGAAAGAAAGAACAAGTTGATCCTAAGGGGTCTACTTAAGCCTGAGGATTCCCTTTCTGTCTCTGGGAAGCCCTCCAAGGCTTCTAGGTCCTCGGCTCCAGCTACTGAGCCGAGACCTAAGGCTTCTAAACTCAGATCTGCATCGGCTCGGCTGGAGCCGATGAGTCTACAGCTTCTGTGGTTCCTCGGCTCCGCTGGAGCCGAGGTATTAGAAATCTCCTTGTCGGCTCCGACCAGACCTTCGGAGCCGACATCTAGGAAGAGATCTAGGTCACCATCCCTTGGCTCCGTTCATTTGGCTCCAGCATCTCCTCTGCTGTCTGAACGGAGGCATAAATCTTACTCCTCTAGGTCATCGAGGCTATCGGATCATGACCTTCAGAGGGTAGTGAGTCGACTTCTTAAGTCCGAGGCACTGGCCCAAATGCTTCAGAGCCCGACTCATCAGTCGATGCCTGTCCCTGTCCATCAATATGTTCCTCCTCCGACTCCGTTGAGCTCGGAGCCGGGCGGTCGGAACCGAGACTGTGGTAGCGTCGGAGCCGATACAGATGTCTTTGGCTCCGTCGTCGGCTCCGATTTCTTCTTTCGAGGAATCTCGGCGCCGGACTTCCCTCATCGGCTCCGAGGGTGAGTGGCATCGGACCCTTGTCCGACCCCGCTCTTCCTCTCAGAGCTTCGGCGCTGGTGAGTTCGGCTTCGACATCGGCCTCGAGCCATCACTGTCGGTGCCGAGGGAGGTTCTCAGCTTCTCGGAGCGGGGACCTCTGGCTCTGCCTGACAGGGGTGCGTTCGAGGTCATGCGGAGTGTGTTAGAGCCTGGCTCTACTCCACAGTCGGCTCCGCCGCCTCCCCCACGGTGCCTCAGGTCAAGTCGACTCACTCCCTCATCCCGGACCGCAGAGAGCCAGCTCCTCAGGAACCCCTGTGGGATCTCATCCTCTTCCGAGGCCTCTCCAGATTTGGCAGAGGAGCCCCCTCGGAAGAGGAAGTGTAAGAGGAAACACATTGACTCACCTGAGTCCATCACATCTGACACAGATTTAGAGGATTCCGAGGGTTCCCCCCGTTCCCCTTCTGAAGATGTCTCCTTTGCAGACATTCTGGAAATCCTCAAACAGAGGGGAAATTGGCCAGCCCTCAACCCTTCGGAGGATGAATCTGTGTACCTTGAGGTGTTTGGCTCTCGTCCTTCCACCTCCTGGGTGTCTCCCCCCTTTGACCCCCTCATGCAGGTGGTAGCTAAAGGCATGGACGGCTCCTGATTCAGTGGACCCCACTCCCAGGAGACCCTCCAAATTCATAACGGCACCAGCAGACAAACAGTTCTTGACAAAAGGGGTTTCTGTGGATGCTATGGTGGTTGCTGCTGCCACTAAGAAGGAACTAGCTGATCCTTCAGTACCTGTCCATCCACCTAACAAGGAATCTAGGTCCATGGACAGGTACGGGAAGCGGGTGTCCTCGTCCGGGACATTTGCTATGCGGTCGCTGAACTACCTGTGTCATTTTACTGCCTTCAAAGGGACTTGATCAAAGAAGCGAGTGACATGTTGAAGGACCCTACAGCTGCGGGTTTTCAAGATAAGATGAACACTCAGCTGGCTACCCTGAACTCCATAGCCAACTCCTCCATGCGCCTACTTTCTTATGCGGCTGATGGAGCGAGCAGGGCCGCAGGGACAGGTGTGGCCTTATGTAGGCATGCCTGGATGTGGCTATGCAATTTTGCGGACCCCTTCAAGACGTCTTTCACTAATTCCCCGTTCGATGGATCATCTCTCTTTGGTCCTCAAGTGAAAGAAACCTTGACTAGGTGCGAGACTGATGGCAAGACTCTTTCTGCCGTCGGAGTCCGTTTTTCTACTCCTTCTAGGCCTTACCCCAAAGGTCAGAAAAGTGGGAAAATGTGGTTCCGTAAACAATCTCAAGGGACTTCGCCTGACGCACAGAGTCGGTTCCCCGCCAGAGGCAGAGGCGGGAATAACAATGGTAGACGTCGCCCTCGAGGCAGGGGGGCTCCGCAGAACCAGGGCAATCGAGAAGCTTTCTCTGATAAGCCCTTTCAGCATCTCTGAGGTGTTGCCCGACTGCCCACCTTCGGAGGCAGTCGGGGGAAGATTGTCACTGTACCCAGAAGCCTGGCTATCCCTGACTCAAGACAAATGGGTACAGTCCGTCATTTCGAAGGCTATTCTATTCCCTTTCTTCGCATTCCAAACCAATCAAAAAAATCCCTTCCAGATGTTCCACCCGCTCAAAGGGATCTAGCAGTTTTGGAAATTTCAAAGCTGCTTGCGAAAAGAGCAATTCAGCCAGTTCCAGTAGACCAGCAAGGATCCGGAATCTACTCAAGGTTCTTTTTAGTTCCAAAGAAAACAGGGGACTGGAGACCAATTTTGGATCTCAGTATCTTGAACAGATCAGTCAAGAAAACAAGATTTCGGATGGTCACGCTGCAGTCCATCCTTCCCCTATTGGGAAAAGGAAACTGGATGTGCTCTATAGACCTTCAGGATGCGTACTATCACATAAAAATGAACAGACGCTCCAGAAGATCCCTCCGCTTCAGGCTGGGAACCAGTCATTTTCAATTCAGGGCCCTGCCCTTTGGTCTCACCACTGCCCCCGGTGTTTACCAAATGCATGGCAGTGGTAGCTTCTCACCTGAGACGACAAGGATTCCAGGTGTTTCCATATTTGGACGACTGGCTCCTCACAGCTCCCACCAAGCATCTCCTTCTGATGGCCAGGGATTACACTTTTCGCATTTGTCAAAAGTTAGGCATTTCAATAAATTGCGAAAAGTCTGTTTTGTCGCCTTGTCGCACTATTACCTTCATAGGCGCAAATCTAGACACAGTAGACATGTCAAGTAGACTAACAGATCAGAGAATAACAGACATACACAAACTGGTCTCACTCCTTTTCAACAACAACAGAATCAAAGCCAGGTTAGTTCTGAAAGTGTTGGGAATTATGGCGGCCATACCTCTGCTTCCATTAGCCAGATTCCACATGTGAATCCTTCAATGGATGCTCTTTACACAATGGTCATACCAGCAACTTCCAATGTCCCACACCATTATGATCACGCAGGCGTGCAGAAATCATCTCATGTGGTGGATGTCTTCCCTCAGCTCTTGTTGGGAAGACCCTTTGTTCCTCCCCCTCCGGTTGCTACTCTGACAACGGACGCCTCCCTGATCGGGTGGGGGGGGCATTATCAGGGCAGGACGGTCCAGGGCACATGGCAACCAGACGAATGCCACTTGCACATAAATGTTCTGGAGATGAGAGCAGTGCTTTTAGCGTTGCAAGCCCTTCAAGACTCTCTTCCCTTAGGAACGATTGCAATCCAGACAGACAATATGTCTGTAGTGTGGTACATCAACAAACAAGGCGGAACCAGGTCCTACCCCCTGTGTCGAGAAGCACTCAGATTGTGGCAATGGGCGATTTCTTCTCAGCGGTTTCTGATAGCAACGCACATCTCCGGGAAGTCCAATCAAATCGTGGACAAGTTGAGCAGAGCTATCCTCATGCCTCACGAGTGGTCTCTGAAAGACTCTGTTGTGAGAGAAATTTTTCTCAAGTGGGGTCAGCCTTGCTGCGATCTTTTTGCTACTCCCCAAAACAGCAAGTGCAGAGATTTTTTCACTCTATTCCCTTTACCAGGCCAACCCAGCAGAGACGCTCTAGTCCAAGTTTGGCCCCGGGGACTTCTGTATGCATTTCCTCCCTTCCCACTAATCTCTCAAGTGATACAGAAAGCTATCACTCAGAAGGGCTCGTTGATCCTCATTGCTCCTTACTGGCCTCGACAGGTGTGGTTCCCCTTTCTACATCAATTTCTATTGGAGCGACCTTGGCATCTGGACCTAGTTCCAGATCTTTTGATCCATCAGTCGGGTCAGTTTCATCACTCCCTCCCCTCTCTGAACCTCACTGCTTGGTTCCTCCAGTTCCAACCTTAGCCAGGCTTCCTCAATTATCTCACTCCGTTCGAGATATTTTGATAGCTTCCCATAAATCTTCCACTCGGAAGATTTATTTGAGTAAGTGGAAACGCTTCACATATTGGGCTCAAGGAAGGGACATAGATCCTTTCACTGCTTCCATCCAAATAGTTCTCGATTTTCTAGATGAACTCTTCCATGCAGGTTCATCTCCTTCTACTCTTAAAGTTCAATTGGCAGCTATTTCTAACTTTCATGTGGGTATTTCTGAGTCTGCCTTAATGTCCCACAAGCTTTGCAAAGCTTTTTTGAAAGGAGTTTTTCTTCTCAGACCTCCTATAAGAAATCCTCCTTCTCATTGGGACCTAAATTTAGTTCTTACTTCTTTGATTCTTCCCCCTTTCGAACCTGCAGCTTCCTGTTCTTTAAAATTGCTATCATGGAAAACTCTTTTTCTAGTAGCTATTACTTCAGCTAGAAGAGTTTCGGAACTTCATGCACTCAGCTGTCGACCTCCTTATCTGTTGTTCCATAAGGACAGGGTATCCTTACGAACCAACCCGTCCTTTTTGCCTAAGGTAGCCTCGACGTCTAATCTAAATCAAAGCATTGACCTCCCTGTGTTTTTTCCAGAATATTCCAATAGGTCTGAACAAAAATTACACTGGCTAGATGTTCATCGTCATTTAAGGTACTATTTGGATAGAACAAAACAATTCAGAAAATCTGACCAGCTGTTTGTCTCCTATGCAGAAGGCAGGAAGGGACTTTCAGTTTCAAAGGTATCATTATCTAGATGGCTAACATCTTTGATTTCCCTTGTTTATGAAATTAGACACCAAAAGCTGCCTAACAAACCTAAGGCCCATTCCACCAGAGCTTTGGCTACTTCCATAGCCTTCCAAGACAGACTGCCTATTGACACCATTTGTGCAGCGGCTACTTGGGCTACTCCTCACACTTTCATTTCTCATTATAAGTTGGATTTAGCTTCTAGGCATAGAGCTAACTTTGGTTCCACTGTTCTCAGGAGTCTGTTCCGTTAGGCCACCCGGGACAAGGTGCTAGGGACGCGGTCCCATCCAGCAAGAATGAAGGCGAGATAGACAACTTAACATATAGAAGTTATGTTCTTACCATAACGTTCCATGTTAGTTGTCTTCTTCTCGCCTTCTTCTTGGCCCCACCTCCTTTCCCCCTGGCCTGGACAGACCTAGAGGAGTTGTGATTGTGACCTCTCTTTCTACCACCTCTTTACTTAGGCATATGCTGCTTGCATATTTCCTGAATCAGGATGTAGGTCACCCTTCTTTCTCCCTGTTGTTAGAGGTGGATTCTGTTATAGTTATTCTGTTACTATTATAAGCTGGGGTTAGCTTACAAACGAGATCTGAAGTAACTCTCGCCTAGCATTGTGGGATATAAGGGGAGCCTCGAGCCGGTGGAACCAACTCTCGAGCTTTTAGAGTGGCCGAGTCGGAGCCGAGGTCGGCTCCGAACCCATCCAGCAAGAAGAAGGCGAGAAGAAGACAACTAACATGGAACGTTATGGTAAGAACATAACTTCTATTTCTTGGAATCCCTGTACCACAATGTTGCAAAATGTCATGGATCCATAGTCTAACACTCACAATTCTATTGGATTGTTAATCTAAGCTAGCACCATCTAAGCAACCAAATTTACAATGTCTAGCTATATCTAATTATTATCTTGCCCCAAACTTTTAGCATTCCTAATATGTTTTGCTTTGAACTCTATTTCCCCAAATTTCTCAAAATACGATTTCTCACAATGTACATTAGCATCTGAGCAAATATTTACATCACTTCACAGTGTTTTAATAGGCAGAGGCCTAAAATGAAAGAAATTCTGACTCATTTTACTGCCTGAAATGTGACTATATAATGTAGTATTAATAAATGTGATATTCTTATCAGAGCTACAATGTCATATACATATATATTTATATATATATTTATATATATATATATATATATATATATATATATATATCAGGAAGACTTTAAATCTGAAAAATACTATAAATCAGAAAAATATCAGGAGTCAGTAAGACATTTCAGTTCATCATACTCCTTACTTATAAGCTGAAGTCAGAAGTCATGTAATTAAACTATAAAAGTAAATAATGTGCACATCAAAATCTACAGGATATCCCTAGGGGCCTAAAAGAGCCAACAACATTGCAAATTAATAAATACTACTTTTGCACACATGAATGTATTTATTAATACAGTCTCAGTAGCCAGCAGAGGTTTGTTTCATTTTACAAAACATGACTGCCTGTAGACAGAGAACATTTGGCAAGAAGCCATTTGCAAAAAAAAAATGTATATATATTTATTACTGTCAGGTGTTTACATTACATTGATCAATATAACCTTAATTCTGCAGTCTCAACTCAGATCATCTGTAATTCATCAAAAGTTCACCATATTGAGTTCCAACCAAATTATATTTTAGTGTATGTAACCTTTTGTGAGACTTGAAATTGAAATGTATACCACATATTTAATGCAAAATACCCCTTGAAGCTCAAAGCAGTTTTGCCTTTCCTGTTGTACATTGTGACATCGTACCAGTTGCTAACCCTACTTCACACTATCAATCAGTAATTCATTTAAAAAGTTGGTAGAACGAGTACAGCAATAATTACAGTGATTCAGACTTCTAAATAGTACTTCCTCATATTACTGAGTACTGATCATTATAGATTATGGGCACCCTTAGATCATACAGACTTTTTTTTCTTCTGTTAGCAGCAGTTTGACATTACCTGAACTTATTTATTAATATTATGTTCTCTTCAGTCTAAACATATGTCCATGGATGCTTCTTTATGTCCCTGTCTTCTTACTCTGTCAGTAGTATTCCAACACATGATACTCAAATAATTTTTAATTAGTGACTTGATTTGATGCCTGTTCAAATCTCCACAATGTGAATGACAAAAATATATTTCCAGCTAATGTAGTCACTTCCTCTGAATGACTGAATCCTAAAACACCAGGAGAAAACAAAAAGACAAGCATCAGGACCATCATCCATTATGGGTTGGGAGATTTATTTAATTGTATGTCCCTAATCACACATGCAACCCCCCACATACACACACATGTGCAAATCCACTAACACAAGTGCACACACAGGCACATGAGTGTATACACACACACACACACACACACACACACATGCATGAGCACACATATGCATACTTGTGCATACATGCATGTGCACACACACGCACATACACATACACACACACACACACACACACACACACACACACAAAGATGAACATGCACGCACACACACATACACATGCATGTATACATATTCACACACATGGACATGCAACACACACACATATATACAGACACATGCACATGCATGTATACACATTCACACACATGTGCATGCAATACACACACACACACATATATACACACACATACACACACACACACACACACACACACACACACACACACACACACACACACACACACACACACACGCACACAGACACACACACACACTCGTATACACACAGAGAAACAAATACAGCATATTCTGACTCTGCTTGTACACACCAGTGAATCTACATTGTATCCTTCTTTGGAGCAGGCTCCATTGGAGACTTCTACTTTCTATTGTCCATTGTTGCATATGTTGCAGTCTTGTGAATATCCAAATTTAGCTATCATAGCAGTGGTCTACCAATACTCTTCCATGGAGTGTTATGCCCCAAAACTGACCACTCAATCCCATTCTTCATCTCCGCTGTCACCTGGCCTGCTACTCAAACTTGTGTCATCTGAAGCTAAAACCTCTATGTCAGGGAACAGCCAAGATAGTACAGCATTTATGACAAATTTTCTAATGTTAAACTTCTAAACCATATGCATGCTATAAACAACATACCCAGTCAAAAAGAATTATAAATGTTACATGTAAAAAACAGGTGTGGATTTTGTGTCAACACAGTAATTTTAGCAATGAGGTCTTGAACGATCTTTCATGCAGGTGTTTTCTTATGCTGCTCACCGTAGCTGTCATGTCTCTGAACCTTGTAGCTGCTGCATGACCTGTTGAGGGAGTAATCACAAAAAATGATTTAGTTAGTCTATAAATACCGTAATTAAGAACAACAAAGGAAAGCAACGATTAACTAAATAACTAAAAATCAGCCTACAACTTGCACAGTTATGCCAAGTCAACAAACCTAAAACCTTTATAATTATTGATGCAACAGCAAAATCTCTCAGTAAAACAGAGTATAGCACAACTAATCTCTGCCCTGCTTCCATAACTCCAACCCTACACCTATGCATTTGGTTTTTAAAAACACTTTCTCTAATACTACCACAAAACAAGATATACCCATATTTGCACACATATGTCAAATAAACCATGACCCAAGAAACAAGCATCTATCCACTTCCCTAGCTTTTACTCAAAGCCTAATGCACAAGTGTTCATGAGTATGCATACACTCACACACAATTAACCCTGATGACAAAATGTTTGGTGTAAATAAACCATTCAGCATTATTACACACTCCTACTTCTTACTTACATTCCACTACTCAATAAAACTATAAAGTTGACCAGTTTTATCATCTAATAATTTTTTGACAAATAATAAATTCCTGCAAATAGATGCATCACAGAAATGTATACATTATGTTCCATATAATAATAAAAAGTTCCAGTTGTCTCTAAACTGAGTAACAATATCACCTGGGCCCATTTTGCAGAATTTAAACACCACATATGTTATCCCAGTGATTCTCATATGTTTTCACAATATGGCACATTAGGCACTATAGAATTTTTGCCAGATTATACCTACTGTGATGTATGTTGCAACTAAGATACTTTATGCTCACTGCTAAGATAAGAAATAGACATTGCAATGTTACAACTAACTGCTTCAAGATAAATAGTTAATGAAGTTTTTCTAAAAATTAAAGTTGGAGATCATGCTCTCTGAATGGTTCTGTCAGAAAGTCTTTTTTCTAGGGGCTTTTGCCACCCTACTTGCTGACCAGCAACCACCTTCCACTTGGTTTGAGCCCTTTTGTTACACTGACATGGCATCAAAACATTTGGACATGTTCTACATAGATTTCAAGTTAGGCAAAAAAAACATCCTGAATTACACAGGTAAGTACTGGCAAATGACATCAGAAAACCAATAGTCTGCCAAAACATCTCTGCTTGTTCCTTATGAAAGCGAGGTCATCCAATATAGACTCTGTAAACATCATTTGCAATGTGCGATCCATACTTAACTGAGTCAGCTGTTCTTTGGTAGTATCTATTACAGAAAACTGATTGAAGATAATTGTTACGCAATCATATTGTGCAATGTCAATATTTGGAAAAAAAATCACACTTTTAATGATAAATGTCTAAGAGATCACTTCGATTAATTGTCAAAATCTCTCCTTTCTCATCACCAGCAACTAACAACTCAGTGATAAATCTCAAGTTTCATAATTCTTGGTGTAATAGTGACTGATAAAACTTTAGACTTGTTCTACAGTTTTCATACAGATTTCTGTTTGCTCTTGAGTCAGGCATGCAAAATCTTGTTTAAAAAGGTAACTGGTAGAAAAAGACTTAAAAAGACTTCAGAGGACAAACACCTTGCCAAGAATATTCCCAATATTCTTGACCAGCAATCAGCCAATATTAATCCAATACAGGGTCACTACACTTAATGTGCAATGTGTGATCCATGCTTAACCCAATAAGTCCAAGTCAGTGACACTGGATACAGCAGAATTTCCTACGTAATTATACTGAGCAGTATTTAAAAAAATAACTAGAAAGCCATTTGATGAAGAATGGCCACACATTCCAAATATTCTCTGCCAATAACTCTGCAGCACCATCAGCAGAAGCTGCTGCAAATGGAAACATTTAGGTGTGGGTAATCTAGAGTTTGCCATTAGAATGAGTCCTGAGTGAACACTGGCAGCTATGGGTAAACATATTAGATACTCCCAAAATGCATTTATTGTTATTCCATAATAATATCTTTAATGAAATTTCTTTCCTTTTTAATTAATATCACTGTACGATAGAAATGCATTCTGTTCCTTTTCTTTTCATTCATTTCAAAACTTGGGACTGAGATACCAATGTACTGTCTACGCGGTGCATTTGTTTTTCAACCATGCATCAATGCAAGACATATCACTGAATCTATTTCCTTTCTGAGTCTCTTCTCCTGTTTCAAGACTAAGTGAAGATTGACCTACTTTAGAAACTAATGTATATATTGCACATTACGTTCTGCTTGATTGTACATTGGACTGTGCTTGTTCACTAAAATGTATGTACACATTTTTTTCCATGTAATTAGTCTGAACAACTCTGTTATTGCTTACATTTCTGCATTTTTATGTTTGAGTAATGCTTTGTATTTCATCCAGACTGAGCCTAAAACTGGTCAATATTGATTGGTGCACTACACGGTTAAACAAATGAAATTATAAAGACATAAGGAAATAAACACTTTGCCTCTGAAAGACAGCCATTGGCTCCTTATATAACATTCTCCTCAAAGGCCATACCTTCATATGTATCCTGCAAGTAGCATTCATTTTTGACACAGCCTTTTTAAAACATATCGGAACAACTAATAGTGGAAGAAGCATTGCATTGACTGAAGTACTTAGCAATGTTTATTATGCGGTTGCCCCACTGACTATTCTTAAGAGTTTAAAATGAAAATTTGCACAAGGTGGCATATGATTGGAGAGGATTTCAAGCACAATACAAAATACAAAGATGTTGCACAAGCAAACTGTGTGAATACATCAATTGATTCATAAGTGCATCACATGGAAATCTACCTCCTCAAACACACTATAAGTTGATCCAATAATAGTCTTATAGGTGTTTGCATTTAAATCACTTCTATTGTTGAGTTAAAATATATATAGATAGATAGATAGATAGATAGATAGATAGATAGATAGATAAATAGGAGATAGATAGATAGATAGATAGATAGATAGATAGATAAATAGGAGATAGATAGATAGATAGATAGATAGATAGATAGATAGATAGATAAATAGGAGATAGATAGATAGATAGAGAGATAGATAGATAGATAGATAGATAGATAGATAGATAGATAGATAGATAGATAGATAGGAGATAGATAGATAGATAGACAGATAGAGAGATTAGATAGATACACTTTCAGGAAATGACGAAGATTTTTACTTTAAATTTGAAGATCAGAATCAAGAGCCAATACTCCTCTGTAATGGCTTGTCTGAAAACTTTTGTGTCCAGCAAATTATACATTTGATGACTACCAGCGCCACAGGCAAGCTGAACCATTGCAAAGAAACTCACAAGAGACAAATAAGACCAAAGCACCAATAAATTAATTAAGAAAAGAAGCATAGCACTCTAACAGTAAATATCTAATATCAGAAAATAATGTCTTCTAACTGTTCACTTAAGGACCTCTCCAGATGACTTCCTTGGAAAATGTCAGCATTGAGAAGTTGGTACAAAATGATAAATGGTCCCTTGTCCTGGAGGTCAGTCCTGTGTTTGTCTACTACCAGCTGATAGCCCACTAACAAAACATTGCTTAATTCCAGGGTAACAGAGTAGACCATGCTGCATTAATACAATAATCATTGATCTGTGTACATGCTGATATCCTAATAACATATATTAGATATCTGACAAGGACTTTCCTAATGTCTTGGTTAAACCCTTAATACTCTTTCAGACTCCTGATAATCTGCTAATAATCCAATATTTAAACTAACTAATGAATCCAGTCAAATGACCGACAGAATGCGAGCCACAGAATAAAGTCTTGTTGTCCTGAAATATTTTTCAACTTACACCTTAACCCTGTATAACAGCTGCATAACTGAGGGAAGATACAATTCCTGTTCTGCAGAGGCAAGCTTATGATAACCATTTAAGGCCACAGTGTTGCCCAAGATGCTTTCGTAAAGCTAGCTGCTAAGAATCACTTGAAAAGAGTATCTCCTCATTAAATGTAACAAAATTAAGGTGGTTTGATATTATGATTCTTGATCCATTAGGGCAATTCATAAACTCAACCAAAATCTGCCAGCTAAACAATTGTAATTACTGGGAACATGACTGGCTTTAATTGTTGTGATCTGCAGCGTGATTAATGCTAATAATCTCAACAGGAACCTGAAAAACTGAAATTATTTAGCTAATATCATAACAAACACCTGGGGATAATGTATTTCTTTACTGATTTATTTATTTATTTATTTGTTTGTTTGTTTATTGACATTTGATTACTGGGAAAATCTGACTGTGCAGGAGTCCATTATCAGTGGAGGCCCAGAAAGAAAATCTCTAAAGCACTACAAAATATTTTAAGAACAATAATTTTACAGCCTTAAAAAAATAATACAAAGAAGGCTACAGTTTAAATAATTATATAAAATTAGACATAATATGAAAACATTGATTGTGAATACATGCAAGTTATATGATAATGCTTTAATATTCAGATACATTTTAGCCAGTTTGTAGAGAAATTAAAGGTAAGCTAACATAATACAAACAGGAATTGAAATATGAAGTGAGGAAGGGGCTTAGGGTATTTTTAGAGAGAACCAGAGGATATAAATTGATAGAAGCAAAGAAGTGAGTGAAGAAATGAGAGTAAGGAGATGTGAAGTATGAATAACTATTGTTAAACAAGAACAGAACCAGCTTTTGGCTAGGAAGTATTTCAGAATGGTTATGAAAGAGGGTATTGGACTGCTGGATAGAGATAGAGATCGAGAGTTCCAGGCCTTCGCAGCATGGTACAAGTTAAGGCAATGCCCAGCAGATTTGAAAGGTTTGTAGACAGAGAGAAGTTTTTAATATGCAACAAAATCTACAAGATTTAGGACTTTTGCTATGAAATGTTTACATAGATATTTTTATACCCCAAGTAGACGCCAGAGAATTTTTCCTACAGTAGATAACAAATGTTGGATGTGTAGATAAAACAACTGCAACTGAGATCTTTAGAAAAAGGACGGTACAAACTACATAGGGAAAAAAAAGGAATTGTAGGAACAATACATACAGGGGAAGAATGAGGTTTAAACGAAGGCAGGACTTAAATGAACTATGTGATGGTTGACTGAAAATGATTGGGTAGATTGCAGCAATGTATAATGTCAGCAACTGGGAGTATGTCAGTATGGTTTGTGCTATAAAATGCTTGCAACTAGGATTGTGTCAGTGTGGTTTGTTTTCATTTATATAAACGTATGATTGCTTATGATGTAAGTGATGGCTTAATAAAGATGCTTCTTGTTTATAAAAAGGGGAAGGAATTGAATAATTTATGTAATGTTGCTTAGGTTATATGATATATAGTAATACATGTGATGCATAATGTTTGTTAATTTTAATTTGTTAATACAGTTTGATTACTTTTATATAAATGTAAATATGCCTATGTCACAAGTGATAATTCAATAAAGGTGTTTAAAACAAAAAAAGAAGTTTTTGGTCAATAGATAGCAATGACCGAGACTGACAACATAGTTGTGCCGAATGTTATTTAGTGCTGTACAAGCAGATGAATGTTAGATAATTTTACAGGTGGTAAGAAACTGTGTATATGCTAGTTGATGGGGTAGCCCTAACCAATTTACATTTTGTTTATTTATCTTTTTTGTATTAGAATGTATTAGAATGTATTACCATCTTTCTATTACAAAAAATGGCACTTGTATGCTACTGATGTTCATCAAATGGGCATAAGCTTATAAAGGATATGACTTGCCTTCTCTAAACAGGTTCCAGTGATCGCCACAGAGAAGATTCTTTAACCACTAAATTATGCCTCCCATATCAAATTCCCTGGTTGCATGTGTGAATAAACTTAGTGCCTAAAAAAATCCTTTCATCCTGTCATATCAAAATCCTCTGTAAACCATAAGAGGGATGAGACATAAGCATGGGCATCACTTGCCTAGTGGTAACTCCTACCTTGTGGTGGTGGATTCCTGCAAATTAGCAAAAGCCTGATGACTGACCTGGCCAGTGGCATTGCCCTTCATGAAAAGAAGCCCAGTCTCCAGAGCATCCAGAACTCTGCCCTCTCACTTGGGCTGCCTTTTATAACAACAGAAAGGTAAAGGAGTCTTTCACTGATCAAGCTTAATTTCTGGTAATTTGATAGTTAAAGGAAAGATCAGATTCCAGACCAAGAAATCCAAAAACCCTATTGGACCTTCCTTCTTTCCATCAGAAGGATATAAACTGAGTCCCACAAAATATTAGTCAATGGGTCTATACCCTAGCTAACCTAGAAAGTTCTCCCAGTAATGCACTGCTGGTGGCTGAGGAGCTCACTGGCTTTTCCTGGTGTATTACTGAGCAGACCTTCATGAAGGTGGTAAATCCTACTGGCCAGATTAGAGGCTGGTCCAGCAAAGTCAACTGGATTTCAAAATCAGGCCAAGTAATGACCCATTCTTCTCATGAAGTGACTGAAAATGAGCCTAAATCTTAAGTTTTGCATGCCTGGGGTTATGGGAATTTCTTATGAAGAGAATCTTGAATCTGAAAGATGTGCACTGACATCACTGTTTCAAATGATGAGCAGTAGAGAATGCTAGCTGACTGAATATGTCTGTATTTACCTTGTACTTCTTTGTAATAAAACCAAAAATTAATTTGATTTTACTAAAAGAAAGTCCATAAATGAAACAGTTATTCTCCCTGCTCTTACCTGCTAGATGAGAAAATTTACTGTCACATTATTTATTTATTTATTATTTATTTTACATTTGTTAACCAGGAAAATCCAACTGAACCAGACAGATACTACTACAATGAGATCAAGTCTAGGTGAAGCAACATGACAGAACAGGTTAAAGTCGATGAATCTACATCCAGCAAGATGACTGTTATTAGTGGCGTGCCACAGAGCTCAGTGCTGGGGCCACTCCTGCTCAGGATATACTTCTCTGAAGTCAAGGTTAATGTGGACAGTATTTGCTGATGACTGCAAGCTGAGGGTAGTCATTGAAACCCCAAAGATGTAGATCTCCTTCGGGGGGGGGGGGGGTCTAGATCAGACAAATGATTGATGCCAGAATCATGGCCTTAAACTAAATGTGAAAAAATGCATTATCATTCCCTTTGGGAAATCAAATACCCCAGCAAATTGACTGAGATGTGAGCTATCTAGGTACACAGATAAATAGTAGCCTATTTTTACTGTCTTGTGTCCACAGTGTTGAGCAATACCTTCTCAGTGGCACAACTTATAATTAAGGTATGGCATCCAGATCCAAGGAAATTATAGTCACGCTGTACTCAGCCCTCAGTAGACCAATAATCCAGTACAATGCACAATTTGGCATGTATTTGACTAGGCACTTTCAACAGCTGGAGTGATCTCAGATGTTCCATACAAAGAAAATACAGGATGTAAACAACATGTCCTATGTGGATAGACCAAAAGCCTTATCCCTTTACTCTGTCTTTTACCAACTATTAAACAGTGATCTATGCCTGACCTCCTAGTGACTCACAAATCAAGCCCTGATGGAGCTGTTACACACTCATAAGTCAAACAGCATGAGGGTTACCTGAGATCAAAACTTGCTCAGTGACTCAAACAAAACATGCTGGAGAGACAGTTGTGTCTTAGAGATTGCCCCTTCTTTAGAACAGGTTTCCTATTCACATTAAGCAGAACCCTTCTCTGACCCTCTTCAAATGTAATTTAGATTAATGGATGAGTAATCACAGATTCACAACTGGGGAAGTGCCTACGTCCCTTAATAAGGGGGGCAATCTGCAAGATACTCAAAGCTTAGGCACAGATCCATGCAATAGTTTTGCCCCTAGGAGCCATTTATTGAGTAAAATTGGATTATATTAGTTAGGTTTGTTGGGTTTCTTAAGCTGTTAGCCTAGTAATCTCCTTATGAACTAATGAACTGTCATATACACTTTTGTGTTATCCAGACAAGCAGTCTTTCCACAGTCACCCCATATATGTTACTACTGGAAAATATTGCCAGCAACTCACAAATGTTGATTAAAGGCTGAGTGTATGAAGCTTTTTGAAAAATGGAAAATGGGACAGGTACTTTACCTAAATTAACACACAAGTACCCCAAGTAGTGATCTGCCACAAATTGCTTAGAGACCTCTCAGAAGACCAGACAAATTGCTTAGACTTAACTTTCCTACACAAGTAGATTTGACAAACTTCTAAATTTCATAACCTCTCTGTTCCTAGAGTCTTTCTCCTTCTGGATGCTGTAAGAAGTCTTAACTGGGACACATCCTGCTGTTCTGCACATGGAGGCCTGGAGGTCCAGTCTTGCACTGGTGCTTAGCCCTCATTATTAATATCTTGACTGTTTGGAGTTGAGCCCATACACAACTCAACCTCTTTTCCTGCTACAACTGTCAGGAAAACCTGGGTAGTACTGATCTTCCTAAGTGAACTCCACATTAAAGTTAAGCACTGGTATGGTACTTGCTGGACAAAGAAAGAGAGAAACACACACACACACACACACACACACACACACACACACACACACACACGCACACACGCACGCACACACTCTCACACACTCTCACACACTCTCTCACACACACACTCTCACACACTCTCACACACACTCTCACACACACTCTCACACACACATACACACACACTCTCACACACGCACACACACACACACACACACACACACACACACACACACACACACACACACACACACACGCACACACAGACAGACACAGACACACCAACAGACAGACACACACACACACACACACACACACACACACACACACACACACACACACACACACACACTAAGAAATTAATTAGATGTACTAACTTATATAATTAGACAGCTGCCTTCCGATGGCAGCCTAACTAGTAGAACCACATCTGAACAACTGTCATATAGACTGCCTGGCAGCAAAGTTCGGCATAAAGCTAGCAACAAGAAAAATACTGGAGACCAACTACACATTCTCTTTTTATGCTCATATGGTTCACTTACTTAGCTATATTCTCACCTTCACTATTTAACTCAAGCTTCTAGGATCAAGCAAAGATACAGGAAGAAAAGACCCCAACTAGAGCCCAATTTTAAATATCTATACTTTAAACCTTTCTAACTAACCAGTTTATAGAATGTATAACTGAAGGATATGAAGCTTGAAACTTAAATGGCTGTCTTAGCTGAAACTTCAGTGCCCAAATGAACTGAGAAACCTACCTTATAGGAAGATAAGTACCAAGTATGCAGCAAATTGCTGACCAAATGTGGGATATGGCTGCTGATCGCATACCATGTGGTATGGCCCTGTTAGAAGGGCCTACCTTTGATAATCTGAGTCCCTCTTTGTTTCCCTTTTATGTTTTTATATATACATGTATGCCTATATTATGTAATTTCCTAGTCCCACAGGACTGAATGGCATGCATTTATATTATTTCAAGACCCCCTTGCAACTCCACTAAAAGCTGGCACCCTACTCTCTGTTTTACCAGGAGAATTCTACCCGTAACTTGAAAGTAAAATAAAGCCAAAGGTTTACCACACAATATGACTGAATGCAAGCACCATAGGGATCCTTGTTGTAGGAGTTAGGCTTCATCTTAAGTTCACACTATGGACAAATATCTATAGAAATATAAGATACTAGTACTGACAGCTTGATAGCTATTGTCCCTTCTTAAATATACTTTGTTGTTGCTTTTTTTAATTATGAAAAATCCCCTTAAAGAGACAAAGTTGATTTGTCTGAACCTTTCTCATATCATAGCTCTTAGCTTGAATCTTTAAATTATGGAACACTGCGTCTACTAATGTGATCCAGTAGGGAAATAGGGCATACTTACTAGCCTGTTGCTAATGACTTCAAACATGATTCTGTAGCATTTATCATGAATATTAGTGAAAGCAAATACAAAACATTAATATGTGACTGACCATTCCAATGTGAAAAATGTGGAGTATGGACATTTAGATTCAACTGAGGAATGTGTCCCACCAAGCAGCATACTTGGGAATCCATCTGAGATCCCCTTAATGTTTCCTTTTTTTGGCAAAATATGGGGGAATAATAGGCCAAAGAAGGAGCGCAAGTTATTTATTTTAGTTTGTCTACCCAGGTAGTACACTGATGACATCATAAGCAGCACTCTTATTATTATTCAAATGAATTTACTGAGAAAGCCTGAAGCTGTAATAATAGCTTTAAATGTCCCATCTCCAAAATGTGGAATGGTGCTTCTCCTAATGTGGAACTAAAGTACAGATGTAGAAACCTGAAGCAAACCAAAGCTCCCTACTGAAATAGGCACATCGTGGGACATTTATTAACAACATGTGAAAACCTCAACTAAGAAGCTCACAGGGTAGCTAAAACGTATAACACTATGATAATAAAAGTCCTCTTGACAACTTAATCTAATTAATATTATTTGCCACAGATATTTATTAATAAAAAACTCCTAATATTGAATGTGAGATGCACACTTTAAATGAGGCACAAAAGGCATATGCTGAAACGTCTGAAGCAATCAGAGACTACAGGCCTAATGATATGCTAGACAAATAAATCATCTGTAGGACAAACCAAAACATGAAACACAAATCTAAACACATTTAACAAGGTCTAAACAGCTGAAAGGTACATCTCTCTCCTCAGAAAGTGTGTGAGGCCATTTAGATGAGAATCGCTGACAATTGGCCAGTAAAACACAATGGCTCCTGACCTCATTGGGATCTCCTACAAGTAAATTGCTCTCTTAAATAAATCTAGCCGCACAGCAGAAAATCCCTACAATGCTGATGTACTACCCATGACGAAGTATATTAGTAGACCTTAAAGACCTCTTAAATAAGTGGCTGTAGCAGGTCCTGATTGATGAATGGACTACATGAAAAAGCAAGGGCTGAAGATGACACACTAATATACTGCTAGCTTTAAACCATACTGATAGTGAACCACTGCAGGCCTGGAACCAGATTAGCTGGTTAAGTAAAAATAACCAGAAATTAAAGTGCCTCTGCATAATTGTCACCTTTTTGTCTGTAAAATTGTGGAACTCTGCATCCTATAACATGCTACAACTGAACATGGACTCTGTAAAACTCAAAATGAGGAAAATAATTGCAAAAACTGCCCTGATTTTTATTTATTTGTATGTGTGTGTGTGTGTGTGTGTGTGTGTGTGTGTGTGTGTGTGTGCACGTGTGTATGTGTGTGTTTATATATATATAGAAACGCTTCTAACACTGCATTCTTAATATATGTCCCTAGGTCAAAATGATCCCTTAGCCCACTAGACCAAATAAACTAGTGGGACAAGACAATCAAACTACATAAAACTCTAAGCTCTAGGGCAGTAATGATACTCACAAATGGTACCCAGACCCTCACTTATTTACTGGCTAAAATGTTACCAAACCACCTGATAGAAACAAATAAATGTGACTGGACACAACTCCTGCATAGGTAAGTTTACGGAATGACTCTCATCACTGAACAGTATCTTTACTAATATCCCTTTCATCATTCTAATATTTATGTCTTCTAAAATTTTAGCAAAATCACCTACTGCTGGATAGGATGGACAGGCAGTCTTTAAACAAAAATAAAAAACACCGCCTGTGCTCTGCCATGATTTGTAGCTGACAACTCCCCATATTGAGTTAAATACCCTACCCTCTCAAACCTGCCTGAAGTTGGCATGCCCCAACCTTTGTCAAAAGCAGGCTTAAGACAAAAGAATGTAAAGGTGCCCACCACTTAATCACATTCTGCAGGTGAAACCAAAAGAGTTCAAGTACGTCTGCTATGAAAACGACAAAGGAAATAGATCGAATAATTTAATGATAATGAGCGTGCAAATAATCTTTCCAGATATTCTTAATGAAGTAACTTAGATTTCTCATATTCTAAGTTAATCAAATAAACAACCTGTTGCAAAAAGAAAGGGAAAGAGCTGTTGTATGGCAGGAATGCAGAGAGGCTTGTGACAGAAAAAAATATCTAGGTGAAAAGCAAAAGTCAAATCCTAAAGCAACTCCATCATGTCATGTAGCATGGAACAAATGATAACATAACACCACCACCAGGGATATTTGTGCTGCTTAAACAATAAAAATGTTAAGAAGTCTGCATTTTCCAGTTTCTGACCATAGATGTTCTTTAAGGCAGGCCTCTTTTACTCACCAATTGCCTGAAACGAAAACACTATCTGTCATTAGTATAATACCCAATGCACATAAAAGACACATGACGTACATTATATTATAGAACTTAATATATTTAGCATGTACCTTATAAGCTTATGTAGCTTATATTTCTAAGTCATGCATCGTTCCATCACAATAACGCTCACCAAGCTTCGCACAAGCTGAGCTGTAAAGAGAAATTCCTTTTTCTTTTCATCACACTGTTTTTATGACCTTGTATTTTCACCCCATCTGTCTATATTATATCCATTGAAAATGTGGAGAAAATGTATTTTATATTGCCTGATTTGATTCCCATGCCAAGTTGGATACAAACACCAGAAATATTGCCAGCATCATATCGTCTGATTTTCCTACTTTTTACATGTAAAAATGAAAGCCAAATTTCTATGAGATGAACTCCAGGCCAATTTTTTTGGCAGAAGAAAATAGAATGGTTTGAGGGTTTCCCAGCACTTTGTATATTATTTTCTTCTTTGCCAAAGCTTGTTATCTTAATGGCATTATAAGGTCTTTCACAAAGCTCATGTAGGATAAACATTAATGCATGGCAGGGGACGGTAACAGATGACAGCACTTGCAGCAATCTGTCATTATAAAACATTTAAATAAAACATTTAAGTGCTGAACTGAAGGATAGCACATGATTTATACTGGATGTGTGTTTCACATAACATTTGCAGGAATACAAAAGTAAACCTCTAATCATGCCTAGCAAATGTATAGGGTCAGACTGTGGTAGTGGGGCTAAACTTGAAATCCATTCATGGCTTACAAAGCTACACTCAGTCAAGTAATGGCTGTAGCCAAGCAGATGGATTTCATCTGAGCAGTCAGTCTCACCTCAGAGTGCCCTGAACTGATTATGTTTGCACCATATTTAAGCTACTTGATCTTGCTTCCATCAGGTAACTATTTTCAGATATACAGATTCAATTTGTGGCTTCCTTAAGATGTATGAAGTGGAAAAGTATAAAATGCATGAATCCTGCTTGTTTTATAAAGTCCTCATGCTTGATTTTAGGGACATAATGACAGGTCTCATTTCACATAATACAGCCAGTCCAATTTATATTAAACAATTAGAAAGTGTGAACTGCTGCATGTATAGTTTCATTAAACATTTTTGTATTACTTAAACCTGCATCACCCATTTGACAAAATGCAATCTTTAGAGATGTAACTGTTGTTCATATGTTTATGTATGGTCTTTTACAGTTGTGATGGATTCTACTGAACCATGTATGTAGCCACACACCCCCAACACACACACACGCATGTGCGTGCACTCACACACACACACACACACACACACACACACACACACACACACACACACACACACACACACACACACACATGCATGCATACGCACATATTAATATTACCGACACGCAAACACCACTCCCCTTACATTGACACACTTGCCCACATACACAAATGCATACACACACACACACATGCACCTATATGCATACAGACATACACAAAACACAACACATGCATGCATGTCCATGTACACAGGTACAAACGTAAATTCACGTAGATATTTAAATGCATTGCAATCACTTTTAAAACAATGCACTAAAGTGCCTTATCTAGGATCATACACACAATACACATGTGCAGAGAAAATAAAAACACAATATTGCAAGCAGACTTATCAAAATGCACAGGCAATCACATTCACATGCAAACATACTTAGACATAAACGTATGCTGTGTGATCTACTTGTGGCCAATCACAAATACTTACTCATATATACATATTTGATAATTCTATTGCCCTCCCTTCTTTCCTAAATTTGGAAATTCATTGTATATTCAGAGAACTAACTGATTATGCATGTTTAAACCCAGATGATATCATTACATGATTTTAATGTTCTTGTTGTAGTTGTAGCCTCTACCCTTAGTTATATTAATGTAGGGTATGCTAGATAAAACTTACGACTATTTTAAGCTTAAAAGCAAATCCCTTTTGTAAAAAATACGACTGTGCTTATGCTGACGCTACATATACATCTATTAGCAATGCTGATATTCAAACTAAGAACTCATCAACTGAGTCAAGAAGTAGTGTACAGTAAAGAGAATATCACAAAACTTACTACAAGATGGCACTGGCTTTATTTTTAATATGAAGATATTTTTTGTTAAAGTTTGCTCTCTGTTTTTTTGTCTAATATGATATTATAAGCAGTGTCAGTTGTGCAACAGGCAGCACATTCACCTTTGCTGTAGAAGGCTGTAGTTCTATTCCTACACTGAGTAGCTTGATTGCATTGATGCAGTGCAGCATACGGGGATTGTTCCATCTCTTTAACTTGGAGGTTGTTTAGGCAGATGTAACAGATCCCATGACTATCATTGAAAGGAGCAAAGGAAGTTACACCTTGGCGCTTTCACAAAAAAAAAAGCTACTAGCCCAGTCAACAAAGAATACATAAAATAAAAAATCGTATCTGCTTTTTGCATACTGTTCCAATTGTTCAGATCATAAGTGAAAAATATTCATATGAATCTACTCATTTACCCTGTTAATAATGTTTATATAACTACTTTAATTGTTGAATCAGGCCACAGCTGCTATAATCTGTGACACCTTTCCTCAACAGGATATAGAGAAGTTAAAGACAGTTGTCGCACAACTGTACAGCATTTAGAAATAATGTTTCTACCATAAATCACTGGCTTCCATAAAGCTGATGATCCAAAACACACACAAAAAATGCCTGGAACACAAAAGGTTAAAACATGTAATCTTAGATATTTTTTTATTGGCGGGGTGTCCCATGCATCTCCCCAAACTATATGTGTGTGTGTTGTTGTTGTAGTATCTTTTAGGCTTTTCCCGGTTAGGGGTCGCCACAGTGGAACTCCGGTCCGCTAATGATTGGCAGTAGATTTTTACGTGCCGAGTTGCAAGCCCTGATGCACAACGTTCAAAAAAGGTATGCCCATTCACGCATGTCGCCACACAGAAGAGGCTTTAGCTGAGAATCGAACAGGACAACGTTTTACTGTGAGGCGACAATGCTACCACAGCACTACCACCGCAGTTTATATATATATATATATATATATATATATATATATATATATATATATATATATATATATATATATATATATATATATATATATATATATATATATATATATATATGGATCCCCTTTAGATGCCCGAAATCTCACTTCACCGACAAGGAATCCGTCGGGCCGAAATCACCGACAACGCAGATGACCGACAAGGTGAGAACCCGACGGACTCGGTAAGTGTGCGATAGAGTGAGGGATTTAGTGTTAGGGAGTGGACAGGTAAGTGTGCGATAGTGAGGGACTGTAGTTTTAGGGGTGGGTTAAGTGAGTTAGGGTTAGGGTGCAGGTAGGGTGTGTGCGATAGTGACGGACTGTGGGTTTAGGGGTGGGTTAAGTGAGTTAGGGTTAGGGTGCAGGTAGGGTGTGTGTGTGATAGTGATGGACTGTGGGTTTAGGGGTGGGTTAAGTGAGTTAGGGTTAGGGTGCGGGTAGGGTAAGTGTGCGGTTGTGTCGGACCTTAGGGTTAGGGTTTGGGTTACGGTTGGTGCATGTATGGTTGTGTGTATTGTCGGCATTTTGTGTTGTCGGTCTGTTGGTGTCGGTGATTTGTGTTTCGGCATTGTGGCATTTCGGTTAACTGAAGGGGATCCATATATATATATATATATATATATACCATATTTCCCTGAAAATAAGACCAGGTGTTATACTTTTTCCCTCGCAGAAATATGCATTAGGGCTTATTATCAGGGCATGCCTTATTTACCCCCCCCCCCATACAACAATCTACATTTATTCATGTATTCATCTACACAAATCAACATTTATTCATGTACACAAACTGACATTTATCTGGTACTTTTCTGTTATTGGACAACAGTTCTAGGTAACGCGTTAACAGTTGTGTGAAAATTGTACATAAACAGTGCAACAAACATTTCAGCTTTAGAATATCTACACCTTGGTTTTCACAGTGCAATATTTCATGCTTAACAGAAAGTGCAGAAAAATCTCAATACGTATGTATTGGAGGAGGGGATTAAAACAGGTGAATAACTGCCATTTTTTGAGTGGTGATGCTTTCTTTATTCCTTACCCAAACCGTAAGAGAAAATGATGGAAAGTCATAAAAATGAAGTCTGGGAACTAGTGGCCTTACTTTCTAATTACCCTTTGATAATAAAACATTACCTTAATACAATAAAGTTAAAAAAAACTGACGGGAGCTTCCTGGAAGCTGAAAGTAGAAGCAATCCATTCTCTTGCCCCAATAACGGAAACGTTATTCAAATACCGCCATGTCATCTTCTTCTGGAATATTGTCATAAGACTCCAACCCCCGAATTCTGGCCTGAATTTCTTGCAACTCCATTTTCTGTAAAACCATTAACCCCAATCTATCATGCCTAGCAACAGAGCTCTCCTTAAATGAGCACTGCTTGTTCAAATAGCCTGCTTGTAGTGCATTTGCAACATAACTGTCAGCGATTTTATCCCATGAATTTTTCACCCAAGTCACGACCTCTTGCAGGCTTGGCTTCACAAAGTTTCCATGCTGATTTCTCTCTATTCTATTTTCAATGTAGTCATTGTGTTCCATGTGCAAATGGTCCTTGAATGGCTTGTTTATTGCAATATCAAGAGTCTGGAGATAGGCAGTCATTCCTGCGGGAATTATTATTTGATCTATTCTTCTCAGTGCAAGGAATTTCTTCATGTCTTTAGCACGGTGAGTGCTGGATGAATCTCAGACTAGCAGACCTCTTTTGCCACCTCGCAAAACAAGTGGCAGCATTACATCATCCCACTTCCTTATAACTGCTTGTGGGCACCATGCTTTTTTGGTTTCAAGAATGTAAATGCCTGAAACATGTTCAATCTTATCTTTCTTGTCCTTACTAATGATTAGAGGTGGGTTTTTCTTTCCATCTAGAGGAATTGCCAAAATACAGATATCACATGCACTTTCATAACCAGTGGAGGGAATGTAGATTGACGAGGTACCCCTCTGATCAATTGTTGTTTGAGACCCTTGGCCATAAGCACTGGAGTTTCATCCTTAGCAATCATGTTGGAGAGTTGGTATTTCGAAAAGTCGATGCCATTAACAAAGGACTTGAATGCAAGTGCACGTTTAATAACTTCAGTATCTTCCAGCTTGAACAGGGTTGTTGATCTTCTCAGAGACAGTTCATATCGCTGAAGGAAGCCATCCAGCCAGTGTTGTGATGTTTTGAATTCTTCTGGGGATATTTCTAACTGTGGTGCCATTGCACATGCAAATGCTTGAATATCAGCCCTGTGCACAACCAAAGACTTCGCTCTCTTGTTAGCAATCCATTCACAGTTGATGTCTTCCAGCTCAGGAAATAATGGTTGCTTTCCTGATCCACAATTGCACTTCTAAGCATTTCCTTCAGTGGCCTGTTGACTGAGGTTATTGTACGCTTCACACCATTTTTGGACCATTCGGAGATCCAACTTTTCATCTTTGCAGAAAGCCATCAGATTCTTTCCCCAGTTCCTTTCTTGTACTCGATGGAATAGCTCTTTCTTTTTGAACTCATTTTGTCTTCGGGGTTAACTGAAGACTTATGAGATAGGAGTGGCAACACAAAATGGAGACGGTTAAGAAGACACAACCACATCCATTCTTTATCAAGTGTGCAAGTTTTATGTGTGTTGTCTGTACTTTAACCAATCAAAATACACTTGCCAGTGTTTATGGGCCAAGGATCTCAACCATCAATTGTGAGTGAGGGTTAGAGTTACAGTAAGAATCATGGAGGACTCCCAGGGAAAGAATCTTAGGACTTTCTGCAAAGATAAGAATTTGGGTGTCTGAATGGTCTGAAAATGGCGAGCAGATTATGATAACCTCAGTCAACTGGTGTCAATAATATTATTTTATAATTCAACACGTCCATCATGTGTTGTTGATGATCTTAACTGGGGCTTATTTTTGGGGTCGAGCTTATATTATGACCACCCTGGAAAACCATGCTAGGCCTTATTCTGTGGATAGGTCTTATTTATGGAGAAATACGGTATATATATATATATATATATATATATATATATATATATATATATATATATATATATATATATATATATATATATATATATATATATATATATATATATATATATATATATATACACACACACATACACCAAGTCCACTGTTGCATCAACTCAAAGAAGGGAAGAACATCCAAAGAGAAGTGAATCATTGCCAGAGCACACTTAGAAATCACACTGAAAATGAGTTCCTATAGAAAACAACAATCAACATTATGTCTTTCAATGTTTTCTTCTGTGGTCTAATGAAGCTGAAGGATTTTCATATTGACAAACTGTAGAGAAGCCAGAAATAATCCAGCCACAAAACCCAACAAGACAAACTACAGGTCTGCAGCCAGTGTCACAGTGGGCCTAAGTATAACTAAAAATCACAGAGAAAAATACTGGAGAATATCTTTATGCCTGGGTTCTGTACTTTCTGCTCACAAAATGACACACAGAACATATTGCTAATGTAATCACTAGATAATGATTTGAAATGACATGCAGTGATGGAAAATAATGCAGGCATGTCGTAATTCTATTAGTGTTCTGTTGCCATATAGCAATAATTGTGCAGAAATTTAAATTGTCATTAAAAACTGTTAACATATACAGCATATATTGAGTTTATGAACTAAGAGGTGAAACAGTATATTTGTGTTGGAGAGGTATTCAGAAAAATGCATTACAATGTGATTGTGTTGCAATAAATGTGACCCAGAGTCATCAGGATGTGTGCCTGACACGCATGTTCATATGCACATTGATACATCACATAGATGCCACACAGGCACATATGAGACACCATACAGATGCTACACAGCAAAGTGCCATATAATATACATGTGAAGGAAATTAGGTTGATAGAACAGTCAGAAAGTGTGGAGACTGAGCAGAATACATAGAAAGTCAATGAAAATCAAGAGAGGCGTGAGTTTAGGGGGCAGTAAGGTTACTCTTTTTAGTGAGATTGATGTCTTTTTTTTCTTTGAGAAGAATAAATGGGGAAGAAATACAGAAGTCAAATTCTTGCAAGTGTTTTTCCTGATAAGCTAATCTTTTTGGCTAGTGTGAGAAAGATTACTGCAGAAGTGTAGCTGGGTGTTATAGGGCATCCTTAGGTTACTTTTTCATTTCCAGCTCAAAGCACCGATCCACAGCAGGTCTCCAAGGTGTACAACCTCTGGCATGTTAAAATAATGTATGTAAGGGAAGTCAGCAAGCCAGATCCATAACTTTGGGATAAGGATTGGCTCTAAGGGCTGGGTCTGTCGGGCTCAGGCATGAAGTAGGGATCGGCATGCACCGAGGCCAGATGAGGCATTGCCTCCTTGCCATGCCTTCCCCTCCCGGGGGGCCAGGGGATGGTGGCAGTGACTCTGGATGTGTGGTGGGCCCTTCCTGTAGATTGCTCCAACTGTGGCAGTCACCAGTCCTGACCAGCATCCCGCATCATCTGATCTCTAGCAGATGACTTAGATGTGGTGTAGACTGGAGGAATCTAACTGCTTAATTAAAAAAACATTAGCTGCAATTGGAGGCTCGATTCCAGAGAGGGAGCCTGAGAAACAGCTACCACAGCCAAAGAATGCAGCAGACATGCAAATTACTCACTCCCGACTCAGGCTGGCAGTGACAAAAAATAACATTAGAGGACTCTTTCAGGGACCTGTAATTGGAATGAATACACTTTAAATCTTTTAACGAGGATCTATTAGAAGGCAAGTCTGGTGCCAGCAGTCATGTTAATTCCAGCTCCAATAGCATATATTAAAGTTGCTGCAGTAAAAAAGTTCATAGTGGGATGTTGGGATTGGGCTGGTAGACCACCACAAGGTGAGCAACTGCCTGAGCCAGCCTCTGCCTCTTGGTGCTGCTTCAATGCTGACACCTGAGTGTCCTGTGGGTCTGAAGGTTTACTTTGAAAAAAGTGTGGGTAGCACAGTATCAAAATTCACTTCTGTTTCATGCTGATACTGCTTTTGCAGTCAGGACTCTGGCATAAGCTGCGGTGAGCCACTTTCTGCAGTTTTAAAAGTAGAAAGAGGGCTTTTTTGGTTCTCTGGATCTCAAGAATGGTAATCATTTTTTGGTCCTTAATTTAAAGTTGTGAGAGGGAGGGAGATCGGCAGATGGAACAGGGTGTTAAAATAGCTAGTTACAGCCTACTCAACTCACTTTGTCAGCATTTGCTTATAAATAATTAACAAGTGTCTGGCATTGTGCATAAATGACAATCTTATTTTATTAACCTTTCTGTTTTGAATAGGGCTGCAACAAATCTCAGTCAGCCTTTGTTTATTTTATTCATTTACCAGGTAGGTGAACTAGACTGCTGAGGTCCATTTTCAGTTTTGATCTAAAGGTAAGCATAAACATAGCATTATGAAAATACTGTAGTAAGTAAATAGCTACAAAAACTAAGAATAAAGTACTAAGCACAGTAATGGGTAGTACTACACAGTAATCATTTATGAGCTAAAAAGAACATAGAACACATTAGTATAAATACAGTATTATGCAAATGCTGACATAAATTGCATTGTTTTATTTATAGGAGGCCCAAAATATATTATTTATTTTATTTATTTATTTATTACATTTATTGATTGGATATGCTGATGGGTTCAGGACTCCTTTTTAGCCACAGATCCTTTTCTTAGAAGTAAGATAGAAACAAACCCTTCATGAGACTGTGAAAAGAAATCAGCAATTTAAACCAGCTTACAAAGATGGCAATAGGCAAATTGCTAGCCTGCTGTGGTGGCAAAAGCTGCTTGCTTAACATTTTCATTTGTGGCTAAAAGAAGGACTGATCGTGGGGCCGGCAGTTTGTTCCATGGTCAAGATGAAAATGGTGCCCCTTTCTGAGGGAAGACAAGCAGAAAATGCCAGTAAAATTTTAAAAACTTTAAAAGTCACTTTTTTCACACAAAACACTTTAAAACACTTAGACAGCCCCAAAAAGTGAAATACACACAACTCCCCCACAGAAAAAAAATGGTTATCAAATACTTTAAACAACTTTTAAAATGACAGGAAAAAAGAGCATTCTCATTTAAAAGCACAGTACAGTCTCATGATAGTCCATTAACTAACACACAAACTCCTAGCTTTAAAATAAGTTTCCTAAACAGGAACGTGTTAATAAATAAATAAATATATATATATATATATATATATATATATATATATATATATATATATATATATATATATATATATATATATATTATAATAGAAGGTTTTATCACTGAAAGAAACTTATCTGCCCAGCAAAGGAACAACAACAGCCAACCGTCGATCCTCCCAAGCTTAAGAGGAGTGTGCTCTTCAGCAACAGGAAATCTCTAAACAGCTTGGCTCCCAAACCTATCTTTTCAGTCAGTTCAGCACAAGCTAAGTAATAGTTTGGACATGGGGAAGGAGCCCTGAAACTTTGGCAGCTGGCTAGCTATTATATCCTATCGGAGATATAACACCTATAGCTTAGACTACTTCACCAATGATAGATATTTAGAACATCAAAAGTATTATTGCTTTTAAGAACAATTACATTTCATGCAAGACCATAACTACTCTTCTTAAAGTGATGTCATAAGTGAGCAAGGACGCCAAGCTAAAATTCAATACATCATTTCGATCCAAAGGAAATACATAACATCGATTAAAACGTTTACAGTTTGATCTATATTATTAGGGCCTATAGCTATTCTGCATGTTTCTTTCTGTTGTAGCATTTGGTTACCCAGCATTCCAGCTAGGGTGACTATTAAATTCAGAATTCTGCTATGACTGAAAAGAAAAATTTATCATAAAAAATGTTGAATTATGTAATGTTTTAGGTGACTATTATATAATTCTTTTCAGTGTCAGTATTATTTTTACAAATTATTTCTTTCCGTGAGTCTGCCACTGTTTCAGTTTTCTCAAAAAATACTTCGACATAATGGAAAGGTACAGATGGACCAGATTCATTAACAGCTACACTAGGTGCTGCTCTCATGCAGGTGGAATGGTGTACCATACACATGACAGAGTGTTAAATGGTATTCAGTAAACAGATCTACACACAGAGTAGAATTCAAAACAATGGGAAATAGCAGAACATGGCAATGAAAACATAAACAGACAAATTACTTGTGAATTCACTAATCCAGCATGGCAGAGCTATTTGGAAAGCTATAAAGAAATAGTGTGCACTAAGTGCTCAGTTTTGCCCTCATCTCTAAAACCCTTTGGAATACAGGCATGATTGTTCTTCTTTCAGCATTTGCCAGTTAGAGGTCGCCATAGCAGAACTCCGGTCCGCTAATGATTGACAGTAGATTTTTAATGTGCCAAGGTGCCAGCCTGACACTTAACCTTCAACGAAGGCACGCCCATTCACGCATGTTTTTCGAACACCACTTGACCGCGGGGAAGACATGTAGACTCCACACAGAAGGCGCTCCAGCTGAGAATCAAAGGGAAAACCTCTTGCTGTGAGGCAACAATGCTACCACTGCACCACTGCATCTTGAAATTACACTTAGAAAAAAAAAGTTAGAGGTTCCTGCTGCTATCATTATCCTGTACATGCAACAGGGTTTAAATCAAGCTGCTGCTGCTGCAAGACTAGAGGCAAGATGAAGAAGGTTGTTTAGACTTATCATGGACTGGATAACACAGAAACTGCAGATAGATACAGAGAGGACAGAGAAACACTGAAGGATCTATGCAACTTCTGTCACTCCCACCTCAGGCACCAGCAGAATCTTGGAGAACAAATCCTACTGGAAACAATGCGCATTACATATACTAGCTACTCATACTTTCCAGAGACTCACAGGGGATATATTAGGGATGTCACAGACATCAGACCCTAGAATATTGCATCTTTTTTTTAATGTAATGCTACAACTTGCAAGGGATCCCATTTGTTTCACATGCATCCCAGAGCAGACAGCAAGAACCATGAAAGTGTTTTATGCAATAGCACACTTCCCAGAAGTTTTGGGGTCCATAGATTGTGCACACAGAAATGAAAGCACCACCTGGTGAGTTAGGAAGGAGGTACATTAACAGGAAAGCGTACCAGTCTATAAACAGCCAGGTTGTTTGCAATCCCCAAGTGATCATCTACAGGACATGTGCAGCTAACCCAGGCTGTTTTCATAACACACAAAAGGTGCACACCTCTGAAGTATACACAAGGTTTGTTAGGGGTTACTTTCAACAAGGGCATCTACTAAGAAATGCAGGTTCTGCAGTGGAGCTCTGGCATACCTCTCAACTTCTTAGAGCAAGAAATCTGGACATAGCCATAAATGAAAGTGGGACAAAGGCCCACAAATAGGGACAATTTTTAAATATTGTGATTACAAACTTAGAAAATTGATAGAACAACAGATTTTGCTTTAGCTTGACATTTCTGAAGGCCATGAAGTCTGAAACTGAAATGGTTGTCATTATTTTCTAACTTCAATCTTTAAAGATTTACCACTAATTTGCCATAAAACCACAATTCTATGAAAAACCTGATCAAAAATATGAGGCCAAAATCTAGACATTCTGCAAAAATGTGTACAATTGAGAGGTATGAGCTCTGGCTCTTGACACCCATGAGAAACTAAATAATTGATTTGTTTAATTGGTTTAATTATTGAACCTTTTTAAACCAGGTTTAGCTGGGTAATATTGTCTGAAGAAGTACATGAGAATATCTGTACGAAAGCGCTAACAATAAACGGTTTGTGTGGTTTTACCTTTCCGCTATTATTTTTGTTTTCTTGGTTTGAGTTTCACCCATGAGAAACTCACAGAGCCTCACTGAACAATTTATTTATTTTATTTTATTTTACATTTGTTGACCGGGCTAGTCCAACTGGATATATTTCCATTTTCAGCAGAGGCCCGGGGAGAAAAGCTCCACATTTAAAAAAGGAAATACATTTTAAGCACAAAAAATAAATCATAATACACATTATTACCTATTTCTAAAAACAAGAATAGTAAGAGTAAGAGCAGGGCAAGAGAAATGACAGAAAGTTGTCAAAAGAAAGAAGAGGAAGTTGACAATCTAGGGAAAAAGTAACATCCAGATGAATAAACTAACATGTTTTAATACCAAGAAGAGAGCTCAAAGATCAAGGAGAGAGAAGCAGCGAAAAATGAGAGAGCAAGAATAAAGAGAAATACTAGTGTGGAAGAGATTTGTAGCCATAAGGAGGATAGATGAAGAGGAGGACTTCACAGAGGTAGAGATAGAAAGAAAAAGAGAGGAAGCAGGATGGAAAGAAAAGTAGGGAGAGAGAGATGGATTAGATGGAGCAAATTACTTTAGTCAGGATTAGAGCAGGGACACATCCAGTGGCTTTTAAGGTAAATTCTAAGTTTTGTTTAAACAGAACAGTAGATGCAATGGAAGTAAGTTCAGTAGGTAATTGATTCCAGTGTTTTCCAATAGTGTTAGAGAAAAGGGAATCACCTGCTAGGTTATTGGATTTGGTTAAGGTAACTAGCAGCTTACTTGATGAACGGAGGGAGTTCAGATTAGAGTAGGGGTTATGAGGTTAGAGAGTATAGGTGTGTTTTGAGGTTGGTAGAATGCTTTTGGACAAATGTCAGTTGAGACTGTAGCAGCATGTTAGACAATTCAAGCCAGTTAAGTTGCTGCAGATTCAGACAGTGGTGAGTTCTGAAGGGTTGACCAGTGACAAATCTAGCTATATTATTGTACGTGGAACATAATTTTGAGAGATTATTTTTCTTAAGGTTCGTATAGATTGGTGAGGCATAGAGAAGAGTCGAGATAAGATGAGAGTGGGCAAGAGTAGCTTTGGCTTGGGAGGTTAAGAAAGTTTTAATTCTATAAAGAGAGCCAAGTTTCCTGTTTACAGATTTAATGGTATTGTTGATATGACAATCAAAGGTAAGGTTGTTGTCAATCGTGACACCTAGCAGTTTGGTATCGGGGTCAGGTGATATAATGGTTCCATTGTTAGATAGGATAGTAAAGTCTAATAGAGGGGATCTGGTACTGGGCTTAAAGAGTAGGAGTTTGGTTTTTTTAGCGTTTAGGAGTAGGCAGCATTTTGAGAACCAAGTTTCAACTTTAGAGAAAACAGCTTGAGTAATAGTTTGAAGTTCAGAGATGGATTTAGCAGAGCAAATTAATGTGGAATCATCCGCATATTGTATACAAGTAGCCTGGGGGATAGCTGTTTGTAAGTCATTAATAAAGAGGGAGAAAACAAGGATACAATGAGGCCCATGCTCAAACTAGGAATAGTAAAGAACATTTTCAATTCCTCAAATCAAGGTTCCTGTGTCTAGGCATAGCAGAACATGCCCTGCAGTACGACCCAGGCACCTCTGCCCAAATACTTGCAGTCTGTGCCATGTTACATAATATAATTCTCAGGAAACAGCTTCAACAAGGACAGCAATGGGCAGGAGCACAGTTTCCAGGACCACAGACAGGGACAGCAGTAACAGCAGATAGAAATCAGGAGTCTGAGGGTAAACCACCAGCTGCAGATGGTGCTAGCAGATGGAGGTGTGCACACTGTGCCCTGGCTTTGGCTTAGAGGCAAAGTATAGCACACACGCTCATTACCTCGGTCAAAGCTTAAGATTCTATGTACATACAAATATGAAAATTGTTTCCTATCAAACTCCACAACCTTTACTTAACCATTTAGTAGCTGTGTTCTGATAGGATCAGACAAGAACAACCATAAAGGATACAATTTGTACCTGCAATAATAACAAGGTAAGTGTCGAACCTGTAAGGAAAAAAAAAACTTACATAACTGAGTACTCTCATATGGAAATCTGTATATGCACCTAAGTAGAGCATTTGTCTGAGGTGTACAGTTATGTCAGTGATATTTTCAACTAACATGTACAAGCATACCTTTCCTATGCTCACTGCATGCACTCTCCTTGCATATCTTACATCCTACCAAAGCTCCATCATTCCCCCACTCAACCAGTACCACTGTACTACTACTCACACCACCACTCATCTCACCCACACTCATCTCCCTCCCACCAGCTCAAGAGCCATCCCTATGCACCCCCTGCATATTCTACCAACTATATTACTCAAACATAAGGCATCCCTACAACTTAACATAGTAACCCTCCCACCATACCTATTACCCACAGAGCACAATCATAAAGTTTCCCTTATAAACAAACGCATTCAAAAACTGAGAAAACTAATAATCATCTCATCCTTATCAAAACTAGCCCTAAGTGGAGACATCCACCAACCCTGGCCCTACCATCTCCAACCCAATCTTCATAATCAGACTAGAAACCACAACTTCTCCCATATTACAGCCAATAGAAAGCCAAGTGACTTCCTTCTACTATGCCTTAATATTAGCAGTATATCCAACAAAGTCCATGAACTCCATGCCATCATAGACTTGTACTCCCCAGATATAGTCATCCTGACAGAAACCTGGCTAAAACCTCACATTACCAGTGAGCAAATACTACCTACAGGTTACAGCATACTAAGAGTAGACCGGCTAAACAAAAAAGGAGGTGGTGTAGCTATAATATTTAAACAGCATCTAAACATCCAGATCTTAAAATCATCAGCTCCACAAATAGGCAATGAAGAAATAATATATACCAACCTCAAAATTAACCAAAACAAAACGATAAACATAATTGGATGCTACTTCCCACCTGGCCAAAACATCCCTCCCCTAGAAAACCTCCTCAGCTGGTCTACCCACCTTCTCCCCCAAGAAACTATCATCTTAGGTGATTTCAATATTGACTGGCAATCCTGTGCTGGCAACATTTCAACCCATCATGTACACCTTCATGGCTTCACTCAACTAGTCCAGTCACCAACCAGGATAAATAAAAACTCCACCAAGCACACTACCCTGGATTGGATACTAGTCAGTAAGAGCCCCCAGTCATATATAACAGGCTGCTTATCAGATAGCCTCAGTGATCACTCCCCAACATCCCTACTCAAAAAATACCTATACCAAGCTAAACCTGTCATCTACCGTCAAATACGTAAAAAACTAAACTTTAACCCACTCACATTCATCTCATCCCTCAAAGAATGTAACTGGCATCCTCTAAAGTACCTCAGTCTAGATGATGCAGTTGAATTTTTTTAATACTACCTTCCTGAACATCCTTCCTGAACATAAGATTCTCCAGAACCAAAGCACAACCCTCCCCATGGCTACAGAAAACCACTAAGTCAGAAATGAAAAACAGGGATAAAGCCTGGGAGAACTGGCGCAAAACCAAAACCCCCTCAGCTAGACAGAAATTCCTAGAACTACGCAATAGAGTCAAAAAGCTAATAAAACAGGACAAATCCCAATACTACCAGTCTGCCCTAGTCTCCTCACAACACAGCCCCAAACAATTCTGGTCCCCCATAAACTCCATTCTCCACCCAGGTAAAGTCAGTACCCCTCCTCCTAACATCCCTCACTCCTCAGAAAATATTGCTACCTCATTCAACACAAACTTCACCCAAACCATACTATCACTAGCTAAACAACACAACCCCCCTCCCCTCCAACCCACACCTTCAACTAGTAATCTCCCTACTGCCTTCTCTTTTTCTCCTGTACCTACCTCCAACATAAAAAAACTCTTAACTAAACTTAAACCCACCAAATTAGCAGCAGACAGCCTCCCAAGTGAATACCTACAAATTGCAGGTGATGCTCTGGTCTACCCAGTATCCATCTTGATTAACCGATCTCTGTCAGAAAGTTACGTTCCCACACTGTGGAAAGTATCACATATAATTCCCCTCCACAAAGGCGGACCCTCCACAGAACTAACCAATTACTGCCCCATAGCTATTCTCTCTCCACTCTCCAAAATACTAGAGAGATGCATACACTCTCAGGTCTCAGACTACCTCCTTACTAACAACCTCCTTTCCAATACTCAGCATGGTTTCCAACCAAACCATAGCACAACCACTGCCTTACTCTCCTTTACTAACACTATCCTTCAGCATAAAAACAATGGCTATCTCTCCTCTGCTACTTTCTTAGACCTATCTAAAGCATTTGACATGGTCCCACACAAACAACTTATCTCTGTCTTCAATAACCTATCCTTCTTACAATCGGTCACCAACTGGTTTCAGAGTTACCTGTCTGACCGCCAACAATCCGTTGTATGGCAGAATGACATATCTCCCCAACTACCTGTCTCCATAGGGGTTCCCCAAGGATCCATCCTTGGACCCCTACTCTTCTCTGTTTACACCAATAATCTAGCCTCTGCCACCAAACATGGCACACTCATACAATACGCAGATGACTCAACCATCATCTGCTCAGCCCAATCCTTACCAAAACTGCAAAAAGTCACACAGGAAGCCTTTTCCTCTGTTGAAACATGGTTATCTGATGCCCGATTAATACTCAACCCAAACAAAACTAAACTACTCATCTTCCAACCCACCAAACATACTCAAAACAACTCTCACTTTAACATCACGGCAAAAGACAACACCACTATATACCCAACTGAACACACCAAATTGCTGGGTGTGGAAATAGATAATAAACTAAAATTTGACATTCACATATCCATGACTATAAAAAAAGTCCACAAAAAACTAGGAGCATTATACAGAAATAAGCAATTTCTCACCAAAGCAGCAAAGATTTCAATAGCAAATTCCCACCTTATCTCCACCCTACTTTATGCCTCTCCAATATATACCAACCTAAGGCAATGTGATCTAAACAAGCTAGAGATCTGCTACAACAAAATAGCCAAATTTGCCACAGGGGCATCCTACCGTAGTCACCACTGTCTCTCACTTGCTGAACTGGGCTGGCTTGAACTCCCTCACCTCCTTCAGTGGTATCAACTCTCACTCACCCACAAACTAGTAAACCATCCACTAAATGTCCCATCCCTCCAGAATCTACTCCAACCCTATCACACCACCAGACCACTAAGATCCAGCAGCAAAAATCACTTGCAGATCACTAAAGCCAATAACTCTGCTGGTGAAGCACTATTCTCTTGCGCCATAGCCAAATTATGGAACTCACTCCCACCCACAATTACCTCCATACCATCATGCACCCACTTCAAAACTTTACTAAAAAGTGAACTAAAAACATGCTGGCTATGCCCTTGCAACTCCCACTCTAATATCATCCACCCCATCCAACCACTACCTTTCTTTCCACTCCACTAACTACCTTGATTATAGCAAGCTCAGATGCTCATAAGCCAGTACTTATTATACAGCATGAACGTCTTCTTGTAACATTTGTTAATGTCTGGTATGCACTTCACAGATAAAGATTCTAGTTGTCTACTGATGTACTATGTTCTTCATCTGAAAATATGTTGTAAGTAATTGGTATGTAAATTGTTATTCACTATATAATCCAATGTATATACTGTCTGTTTATTTTAACTGTGGAGCTTTTCTCCCCAGGCCTCCGCTGAAAATGGACCTACGTCCAGTCGGACACTCCTGGTCAACAAATTTAAATAAATAAATAATATTTTATATGACTGATATATGCAAAATACAAACATGTATTTTATCCATTACCATGTATCAAGTATTTCACTTGACCAGTGTCTATAAACCATGGAACAGGTGAATGATACCAACATTTGCACAAGTACAGCAAGACGAAAGACTGAAATACCTACTGCTGTGACAGCTGTACTTACAACAGTAACGGAAATACAGAGTTTCAGCAATTATAACCAATCATTCATAACTGTGTAGGAACAAGAAATCAAAACTTTTCTTCTGCAATACATGTGCATAAAAGCAAGCTTGTGAGTAAGCAAGCAGTGGCTATCCATTCTGTTCATCAGACATATATGAAATCCTAAGTCACAAAGACATGTGCAAAGTGGAGGGCACAGTCATCATCATTTGTACAGGGTGAGGAGGATGTGGCAGGAGGGCAAGGCTGACCCCAAAGAAGTGAGCATGTGTAAGAATCACTTGTTTTTTATTAAAATATACATTTGTCAGGACTAGTAAAAAGAGATGTATAACTCTCAACAGTGCTGTTTAGATAGCTGCCATGTATGTGATGTAGTATGGGCAAGTTTTTTTTTCAGTGTGTGTGTGTGTGTGTGTGTGTGTGTGTGTGTGTGTGTGTGTGTGTGTGTGTGTGTGTGTGTGTGCACGTGTCTGCATGAACACAATCAAGCACTGTGCTAGAATGATGTCCTGGCATCTTGGACAGGTGTAAGCCATGCATGGTAGGGTAGTCAGTTCAACATCATTCCCACTGACCAAGGAAACCACCTCTACCAGGACCTGCACTGCTACTTCCATGGCCCTATCTAAAAGGTAGGATACTACCTAAACATGAGTGATGTTTGTTGGAAGAACTCTCATCATGACTATACCAAGGACCATGACTCTGTGATGTACCCCATCTGGCTGTGGACACTACAATCACTGACAAAGCAGTGGAGGCAGTGCCACTACTGCAGTGGGATCTGTTGTGGCCACATCAGCTAACATCAGAAGATATAGTGGCTCTTCAACCACATGGATACCCACCCTCCACCAGCAGATGTTCCATCACAGCCACTGCTTTATCAAATGTGTCATTCATCCTGACAAAGAGTCACTCACATGGTTCAGTGAGTCACACATCATAATACATTACATTTAGTACTTGCACAATCTCTTCCAAGGATCTTTTGGAATGTGCCTATGCCTCCATTGCAGCCCTACACATATATCTGGTGGTACCTAATGACACACCAGTACCAGGAGGAGAGCAGAGAGCAGGCCTCCTTTGAACATCTCTACCAACATGCCTGTGTGGTACCTCATCCACACAATGGCTATGGGGAGAATCAACCAGCTCTGCAACTGGAGTAACCCCAATACCCTGATCAACTGTGTCTCACTCAACCCGTCCTATATCAGAGGGCTCCATGGCATGGGTATGTGTATGCATACTGACTGTGTCTGAAAAATGGGCAGGGGATGTGGAAGCCACAACCTCAGTGTCGCACTGACCCTCTGCACTCCCCAGACTGTGCCTCTTTATTACTATAATTATCACCAGAGGCTACCGATACTCTGACATCAGGTGTTAGCAGTTCCACAGTGTCACTGTCAGGATCACCAATCATAAAAAGCAATAAACATATTTAAGAGAAAAATATGAAATGAAACTGATCAAGCCTTTGTTAAATGAAAGGTATGTTAAACTATATTAGATGGCAAAGCAATAAAAAATATTAGTCTCAGACTGAAATCCATGTTATATACACTAACAACAATGAAAAATGTATGCTTACCATGTGCAGATGGTCTTGACTACAGTCTGGATGTCTCGTCATGTACGGAAAGGATAAATATCACATTGCAAATGACTCAAGAAACAGAGAACAATCCCCTTTACATGTGCAAATTAAGAACTATCTCAGGCAAAATTCTACTGACTAGTTGAATTCCCCCCTAAAATCTCTTTCACTAGTACTGTGTCATCTCACTGTGTCAAGCATTGCATTGTTGAACATTGGAACATGTGAAGATAGGTTGAGCATCACACATGGCACATTTCCCTGCCGTGCTTTGTGCCATTATTGGTATTTGAGGTAAGTACAACCAATGTGTCTGCCATGGAATCCATATGGCTGCAATTGTGCACATGCAGTTAACAAGTCTGTGCGCCCTTGTGCACAAGCTGTTACACGCCAGATCTGACTTGGGAACCAGTTCAGAAATATATTCTTAGTTTGATTTCTGCAGACATGACTGGCAATGAACAGGATGGTGTTAAATTCAGAGCACAAAGGTGGAGTGTTGAGGAGTCCTGAAATTATGTAGTATTCATCATGAAGCACTCCAGTTGTATGCTACTGCAGGGGGATTAGACTGGGTCTCAATATAAGGCTAATCTGAGCTTTGGAATAGCTTGACAAGGCTGTCTCCAGAACAACTGGTATTCCATGCTTTGGGGAACAATGTTATTGCCACTACAGTTACCTGAAAAAAATACAAGCGTGACATCCTAAGACAATGGGATAATGAATTTAAGACTGCAACCACCCCTCAGTTGTGTGAGTATAAGGACCCATCAACAGTTGATGATATAGCATGCATTAAGCAGCCAGGATAGTTAGTCGTAATACTTTCATATGTGTTTTTTTTTTATTTTTCTCTACTGTACAGCAGCAGGAGAATAGCAACAAAGTTTGAGATGCACCAGGAGAGAGTAACTCACCTAAGAGATGCACTGGGTAAGTATGGCTCAGGTCCAAATGCAAGCCAGACATGTATTTTCAGTTCCTCTCAGCCTAGCATCTTGAGCAGGCATACCTCAGCCTTGATATCAAGTATGCATACTTTCTCCAATAGCTCTTCCTGCTTGAATTAGGCAATGAGATTTCCAGCTTAACTGTGTGTCGGTTCAATACCCAGAAGCAGCAGTTAGGTATTATTACTGGATAGCATTTTTAAAATGTTAACAGCAATAACAGATGCCATGAACAATTCATTTATGGTAAGTGCAATTATTACATCTAAATGCATATATTCTTTACAGCATATTGAAATAAAGGCTACTATTTCTTATATCCTACCAATTAGAATTGTTTGCTTTATGACTCAATGCCTTCACATTACGTCTGGAAGTGGCAAAGGTGTACATAGTCATTTATCATATTTGTATATGTATTGAAAAAATGAAAGATATTAAGAAAAGAAAATAATGTGACATAACATGGATTCAAGTCTCTGTTTTTTTTTTTTTGTCTCCCACCACCCTATCTCTTTTCTTTTTCATTGTATCTTAAAATTTTGCTGATTGCATACCTTATTGCTGAAAATGAAATGACAGAGAGGAAGACTAACAACTGCAACTCGGCCCACCTTACCTCCACAGGTGGTAACATAGAAACTCAGCACTTTGGGTTCACAACGTGTCAGTGTTACCTCCACAACCCCTGCCCTACCTGCTCTATCTGTGTCAGGTAACTCTGCCCTGGCTGCTGTTGCAGTGGTATAATCTGGGAGCAGTACAAGTGGAGGTGGTGATTTTGTCAATTGGTAGGAGCTGACAGGGCTGGTGGAGGATATAATGGACGGGGGTTTCAATGCCTGAATTGGCAAGGTTGAAATGGTCTTGCACCATATTACTAAATTGATGCCACATCTGGCACTGACTCAGACACCTGACACAGGAGACAGTGACAAAAATTCTGAAGGTGAGGACTAGATTCTCACTGTTCTCATGATGAATATGTGTGTGCCACCGATGTCACCTACCAATCACCAGTCATGGTATTCCCATCCTTTTATCTCCATCCCTGTCGCTCTAGTGCATCATGTATGACTGCATCTATTTCCTAACCTACTCTACCAACCTGACCTGGACATTCCTAAGCCCAAAATTCCTTTCGCTTTAAAATAATACAAAAAATTTACACCTGTCTCACAATATGTATATATACTTTATATATATATATATATATATATATATATATATATATATATATATATATATATATATATATATTCTGTACATACATGGGATCTACTTCACTTGTGTGTCTTCTTATTGGTTCATATGTGTTTACTAGGCTAATGATCACTACTGCCTTTTTATACTTAGCCATGCATCCCAAATCTCTGCCCAGTCCTAGTACCCTTGATATGCATAAGCAGGGTCTTGGGAGATGAAACATTTACAAGCAGGGTCCTGAGACAGGAACCATTTATAGGCTGCCTGTGTCCATTAGAGACATAAGTATCTCACCATGGGAAATGGGTGTGTTTTGGGAGGAGGGTACCATGACAGGTAAGTAGCACTTAACTGTCAAAGTTACTGGGTCCAGTTCCACTGCAGAGAATACATTTACCTTTGTACAGAGCTTCATCTGCATTTTATCCCACTTTTAACAGAACATTTTCTCTGGAACACATTGCTGAAGTCATCCTGTCATAAGTGTATTTTGTTCCCTTATGAATCAGATTTCTTCTGTGGCACTTTGCAAATAATGCTGTACTCTCTAGATAGAGGTTCAATTCTTACCATGGAAAATTAGTGTGCATGAGTCTGGGGAGAGTATAGTGACAGATAAGTTATACTTCAGTGTCAAAGGTGCTGGGAGGAGCATACATTTAACTTTGTGCACAGCTTCCTCTACACTTTGTCTCACTTTTAACAGAAACATCCTCTCTGCAACACAGTGATGAGATCATCCTGAAAATGTACACTATTGCCCTGGTAAAGTCAGGCTTTTCCTGTGGCACTTGCAAATAATACTGTGCTTTCTAGACTGTGTAGCCTGGATAGATAGGAGGTTTGATTTTCACCATGGGGAAACGTGTGTGTGACTGGGGTAGGAATTGTATAGAGTCAGATCAGCATATCCTCAGACACAGTGGAGAAACATTTTAACCTGTTAGATTACTCCACCATCCCCTTATCCCACCTTTCACAACAACATCTACTCTGCAACACACTGATGAGGACATTTTTTTTCTAAAGTGCACTCTTACATGATGGAAGTCAGGCTTTTCCTGTGGTGCTTGTGATCTCTAGACTAAATAGGTAGGTGTTTTGAATACAGTAGTGACTTCCATATCTGTGTAGAGTTCATAATACATTAGAATGCTTTCACTCGCACTTGCAAAGTGCAACATTCTACTCAAGTGACATGTTTTGTTTAGAACCACCATCCAAAATCAATGTATTGAGTTTTAACCATGGCAGTGTTTCCATGATGAAGTGGTGATGTCATCCCATCAAAGATGCTACATGTCTCACTTTTAGTCAAACTTCTGCTGTGGTGCATGCATTTAATATGATGACCTGTAGATGTTGTAACTAGATGGGCAGAATCTTCAAATCTCACAGGAGTGAACTTGTCTGGTGGGGTTGTAATCAGATAGCTATAACTTTCACGGTAACTGAAATTAATTCACTTCTATATGGGGGATCTTTTACACAAGTAGATGAGTCCTCCATCCCCTTATACCACTTTTCATAACAACATCTTTTCTGCAACATACGGATGATGTAATTCTTTCTAAAGTGCACTCTCACACCTTTCAATGTCAGACATCTCCTGTGGTGCTTATGGTTCTTACACTTTTGTCTAGAATGTGTAACTGGATTAGTAGGAAGTTTGAATACAGCTATAATTACCTTCTAAGTGTGTGTGTGTGTGTGTGTGCGTGTGTGTGTGCGTGTGTGTGTGTGTGTGTGTGTGTGTGTGTGTGTGTGTGTGTGTGTGTGTGTGTGTGTGAGAGACTATAAATGAATTCAGGATTGATTTACACACATTTGTAGTGGCAACATTTAGAATCCTAGATGGCTGTAAAAGCCATTCTAACACACTCACATCACATTGGCAATGTACTGCTGATGTCATCCATTCATAGATGCTGCATTCCTGCATTGTACTCAGAATTCTCCTATGACACTGACTGCTGATATTGTGCTCCATATATAGGTGGTTCAAGTCCATCCTTGCTTAGAATAGTGTCACTGTAATTACTGTCATATACCGTTGGTTACTTCACAACCATTGTTATGTATACTTCCACGTATGAGATGTATTTTTAGTGGTACAGTCTAGCAAAGTCTACCATCCTCTAGGAAATACATTTTTGTCAATGGAATGATGCTTACCTAACTGCAGTATCTCACAGTTGTAGTATGACTTCTAATGTGGTTTGTGACTTTGATACTGTGCTTTGTACATTGTGTAAGTACATATTTAAGTAGTTTGAGTCCAGCAGTGTGTGTGTTTTTCACCCTCATACTGTGTGTACTACACTTCAAATACATATATGATGTGTAGCTCTGCAGTGTTACTGTGCACTTTCCCCACTTTTTATCATAAGCATCCAGCTAATAAACAGTAGTGATGTCATCCATTCAACTGTTGACTTTCACAGTTGTACAGCAGCATGTCATATTGCACTTGGGAATTAGACATTAAGCTCTAGCTTGTGATCTTAGGTAGTCAGTTCAAACCAAGCCATTACTGTCAGACTGTGTTGTTTCAGTCTTATTGCGGCTGTACATGTTGCTAACATTGTTGTCAAATACATCTGCTGTGTGCATGTATAGATGTTGATCCCCTTACAAAAAGCTATGATAATGTCTCACATAGCAATGCTTTTATTCAGAGAAATTATGACATGTGACTGCATTTTCCTTACATAACAGTTGAAGTAAATGTTCTCCTCTGGCATAAGGAAATGAGACAGTATTCTGTATGTCATGGCCTTAGAACAGCAATTACAGGCACACATATCCCATGTGGCAATAAAATGGTATAGTGCTTTGAAATATGACATATCTCACAATTATAGAGACACTTCTACTATGGCACATTCATTCTCTACAATATTTTGTATTTTCTGTAGTCAAATGTTCAGGTGTTCAAAACCCACATTAAGTGTCTGTTAGCATTGTGTGGCCTTATAGTATAATGCACAAATGGCATTCACCGCAGTTATAATGTGCACCTTTTCAGTAGGAAAGGCCTCCCCCATTCCTTTTATTGCAAAGAGATTGTTTACAAGCATAGGTAAAGTGTCACACTTGTGTTAAGACTTCCACTGTGGCACTTAGGTTTCTTCCTCATGTCTTAAGTCAGGAGACTTGCATAGCTTGTTGTTCGATTCCAGAAAAGGGAAACATTATAGAAATGTACTGATGTTGCACAAAAAACATTGTATCTATTTATTGTATCCGTTTATATGTTGGACAACTAGGCTAATGGCTTAAGACCCCTTACAAACCTAGCCAATATAGCCTGATTTTACCCTATATATGGCCCCTAGGGGAAAGAGAATGGCATGGGTTTGTGCCTATGCCTTGAGTATGTTAGAGATTGCCCCTGTCCATAAGGAACATAGGCGTTACCCCAGATGTGACTTTGGGCTTCCCTATTTATTAATCCAAATTACATTTGAAAAAGGACTAGGGAAGGGCTCTGCTTAACATGAATAGGAAGCCTGTTTCAATGCTGGGGTAATCTCTGAAACACATATCTGTCTTTCCAGCATGATTTGTTTGAGTTGCTGACTAAGTTTAGATCCTTAGATCAGGTGACCCTCATGCTGTTTGACTTGCAGATGTGTTGCAGCTACATCAGGGCTAGATTTGTGAGTGTTTTGTAGGTCAGGAATAGGTCACCCCTTAATAGTCGGTAAGAAAAAGAGCAAAGGGATAGGGCTTTTAGTCTATCCACATATGAGATATTGTTTACACTCTGTGTTTTCTTTGTGATGGACCCCTGAGTTCAATCTAGCTGCTGTAAGTACCTAGTCATGTACATGCCAAATGATGAATGTACTCGACTAATGGTCTAATTAGGGCTGAGTACAGCAGGGCTATAATTTCCATGGATATGGATGCCATACCTTTACTTATAAATTGTGCCACGTGGAAAGACTTCCTCATCACTGTGGACACATGATGGTCAAAGTTCAGGCTACTATCTATCTGTGTACCTAGATCTCTTACCTCTGAGTCTACTCTTACAGGTATGCTATTGATGTTGTAATTTGTAGGTATTTGTCTTCCCAAAGTGAATGGTAATGCATTTTATGCATTTAGTTTTAGGCCATGGTTCTGGCACCAATCATTTGCCTGCTCTAGCCCTCTAGAAGGATATCTACATCACTGCAGTATTCAATGTTTGCCCCAGCTTGCAGCCGTGGGCAGACTTTGTCATCTAGAGGCCTTCCACATTAACCTTGACTTCAGAGAATTATATTCTGAACAGAAGTCATCCCAGCACTAAGCCCTGTGCCACACCAGTAGTAACTGACCTGTCAGCTATGGATTCATCCACTTTAATCATGTGTCTTTTCCTTGAACCAATTGGCTATCCATCTGTTGATGTAGGGAGTTATGCCCAGTTTTGTGAGTTTATTTATAATATATGAGTAGGGAATTGTGTTAAATGCCTTAACTTGGATGAGGTAATAAGTATGTACAGTTTCACCCTTATCATTTTCTTTAGTGATTTTTTCAAAGAAATCTACCAGATTCCATATGCATGACTTGTCCTTGATAATGCCAAACTGGATTGGGTCCAGTGTTTGAAGGTTTCTTATGTCATTATTTATCATGTCCGTGACTATTATTTCCATGGCCTTACACATAAGACTAATACAACTTATGGGTCTGTAATTTCCCATGTCAGTAAATTGTCCCCCCTTTATGCAGAAGGATGGCTGTTGCTACCCTCCACTCAAGTGGAACTAAGCCAGTCTAACACAATGGTTAAGCTGAGGTCCTAATGGGCTTTATAAGTCCCGATTTAAGCTTTTTAACAGACAACCTGGTATATTGTCAGGCACAGCTAAAGCCATTTTTTTAGCCTTAGAGAAAGCAGTGACTGCCTGTTCTTTGGTGATAGTTGGCCATAGAGTGATGGGGGATATTTATTTCGGAAGAACTGAGGGTGATGGGGAAGTGAAATTTGAACTGAATTTGTCGACCAGCAGATTTTCTATATCTTCTAGCTGAGTGCAGGTGATGCCATCCACAACTAATTCCCCACATTGTTCGGTGTTGACCTTAAGATTGTGGACTTAAATGGAAATGCCTTATGGTTATCCTTAGATTTGTATGTTATTTTTGCCTAAAAGTCTGCTTTCAGAGACTTCATTAGTTCTCTGATTCACTTGTCTAGATTAAAGAGGGACTTATTGATCTGTTGTGCACATTCCCTCTTACTTCTTGACAGAATTTTCTTTCTTTTGTTGTACAACCTATTAATACCAGGGTTCCACCAGGGTTGCTTGTTTTTATGGTTTGACCTGGGTTTATTTCAGTCTGGTGCTGCCATCCTGTACAGTTGTTTATATGATTGTACAGGGCTTTTGTGTATGCCTATGCATAGTTTTCTGTGCTTTCTAGATTTGGGGGAGCTTGGAAACTAGCTATGCTGTCCCTTAATGGGGGGGGTAATTTACCTTAGAGACATTCTTGAAGTTTTTGGGGTTAGGTGGGGGTGACTAGTTTTACCTTTATTTCAAGGGAGACCACTTTGTGATCGGACCTTATCAGTTAGGACATCACACTGTGGAGGGGAGGGTGCAGTGCTCTCCTACATTTCTGAGTACCAGATCTGGGATATCTGTCCCCCTAGTGGAAATGTAGACTAGCTGTTCCAGAGCAATTGAGTTTACAAAATCAAGAAATCTTTGGGCTTGCATTTTAGTGGTCATGTATGCCACCCAATTAATGTAGGAGTAGTTAAAATCACCCATGACTATGGTACTGGGCTAGGTGGTGAAGGATTCTATTAACTTCAGGTATGATGACTGGGTTTCCTGGTTCATGGTTGGGGACCCATAGCTAGTAAGAATATGGTAATGGATTTTTTCCATGGTTAGTTGGACATAGGGTATCTCAAGCATGTCATATTGTTTAACCAACCTTGAGGTGTGATTATCCTTTATGTAGATAGATATATGCTCTTCAATGTTCAGAGGGTGGTCATAACTTATCACAAGGTGTTATAGCCATACACTGCTGGAGTAATTTCCATGCCTTTGAACCACTTTTTAGCAACTGCACAGCTGTCAGCATTCTCAAGGGTGAATAAAGCTTCAAGGGAGTGCAGTTTCCTTTTGGTATTCTTCACATTGAGCAGTAACATCTTTAGCTTGTCCTGAGTAATATTTGTTATGTTGGAAGGTTTGTCTGTTTGGCAATGCCTAAAAATGCAATATAGGGGTGGATAATGTTTTGACCAATATCTGAAAGCCTAGAAGTGACAGGTGAAGGCCATCCCTGACAAAGCAGCATGGCCCATCAATGATGTCCTGCCAGGCTGACAAGTATTGAACCCCTTCAGAATAACACCAGTAGCTAAGCCAGTTGTTAAAGTTAATAATTTTCTGCAATTTTGTGGCATAGTCCTTGGAGCTGCTAGAATGCTGTGCAGTGCTAGGCACATATGTGCCTCTGGCACATATTCTGAGAGCTCAGTTTTGTCTCTCTTCATATAGTCCAAGAAGGTATGTCTCAGGTCATCCATGTCCACATCATGGACTATGACTGAGTCATACTGATACTTAGAGGCAAGTGACTTGGGTGCTTGCATGATTTGGCAGATCCTGGCCACTGGCAGGCAACTAATCATAACCTTCTCCTTATCCAGCCTCATAAGATGGAAATCAGTATGTCTCACAATGGAGTCTCCCACGACCAGAGTATTGGGTTGTGGACTGTTTCACCATATGGGCTTGGCAGTTGAGACACAATAAAATGTGGCTGTATGTGTTGTGATCAGAATTATCTTGTCTATTTGCATGCAGAATTTCTGAGGACTGTGCCTGAGAGGCTTTGAGGTTTGAATTTATAAGTTCATAGGTATTTAGTAGGCTAATGACTACAAGTGCTTTTTTTAAGCCTTTTTTAATGCATTCCAAATCCCTGGCAAGATCTGATACCCTTGATAAGGGAGATGAACCATTTAAAGGTTACCTGAGTCCATGAGAGACATAGGTGCCAAATCAGGAATACATTTATGATTTCCCATCCAATTGTCCAAGCTGCACTTGAAATGGATTAGGAACATGATTGTTGCCTTTTGTGTCTGCATGTGAGTCTAGCCTCTAGTGTCAATGTGTAACCATATTCCTCACATACTTTATTTGTCTGTTCAAGAATTAAGTGGTCATCAGCTTGCCTCAGGATGTTCATGTCCACCAAGCTGGATATAGAGAGAGCAGAAAAGTGCCCATCCATGGTTGCAGGTCCTAATGTGTACTTGCAAGGAACAGGAGTGGATGGTATTTGTAACCAGATGAGGGAACTATGCTTATTTGGTGTAATCTGCAGTTAATGTAACCAGTGATGCTGGCCAGTACCCAAACCAGATGCCTCTGATAGTCCTGGATGAAATAATAAGGAAAGATAGATCTAGATAGTCCTAACTAAATGTGCAAATGCTGTTCACTGTGCAAACTAGTTGCCTAGGGAGTAGTGTAAGAGTGAGGTAAAGTTGGCAGGTTTTTATAGACAAACTTCAACTTCAGAAAAATGATCAGAAAAAAGCAAGTTCTACACAAACTATGCCCTAAGGCCAATCAGGTCAGCACACATTGAGCTTTCCACCACCAATTCTCAGCTCAGATAGGTGAAATCAGCTCACTCCTGCCATAAAGAGTGCAGCCTTTGACCCTCTTAATATAAAATGACTGGTTTGGAGCTCAAATGTTAAGGAAACACAAACATATGCCTAATACTAACTAAAGAAACACTAGAAACAATGTATTTCATTGCAAAACAGCAGTCCCTACATAGTTTGAAAGTGTAACTTTAAACTTTAAAGAGGTGCAAGAAACCCAAAAACAATAACACAGTAAACTTTCACAGTATAATGAAAATAAAAAACAACACAAGTGCAAAATGATACTTAATTTCCTTTGTCTTGCTAAGCATGGCTTCAGATGTTAGCAAAATCTCTCAAAGTCCCTGGCTCTGTTGGCAAGCAATGAGCAGCTCTGGATAAATGAGCCAAGACTCACAGCAATGTGAGAGTTATATATGATCAGAATAAAGCAATAAAGGTGGAATCATCCCTCTCTTGCCACAAGAGTGCAGACTTTGACCCTCTTAATGTAAAATTACTATTTTGTTACCCAGATATTAAGGAAAAAAGAACAGATGTCTAATACTAACAGAAGCACTAGATACAAAGTATTTCAGTGTAGAAGAACAACCATTAATGCAGTTTGAAAAAACAATTTTAAACTTTAAAGAACTGAAAAAAACAATAAATAGCACAATAAACTTTTGCAGTATAATGAAAATAAATAATGTTTCTAAGATTTTTGCATTTGTACAGGGCACTGGCATGGTGAGCAGCTCTGTGCAAATGTGTTGAATTTTTACTAGAACTGGAAATACAGAAAACTGTCTACTGAACTCTCTGTCTGATAAAAAAGACTATACTTTTGTGCTTCCCAACTCAGACAGACCAAACACATACTGCTAGTAGATACACAATTGTGCAGAATTTATAAAGGCACTAAAACAAGGTAAGCTTATTAGTAAGCCCTTCCACCAATAAAACAACTACATGCATGAATCTCTAATGTGTTTCCCCAACCTCTACAGACCAGGCTACTACCCACTGAGACAAGAGGGAAAATCCTCTACTTTTTTATGTTTAAACATAGAAAAGAGCTTGCCAGAGTGTAAAAGTACACTATTTTATCCAACAGCTAGCCAGATAATGAATTCAGAGCAAGTAATTCACTAGAATAAACAATGCGAGGAAAATGCACTTCTTTTTTTCAAAATAAGCACAAAGACAGGCAAATAAACAATTAAATAGCAATATCAGTATAGAAAGGGAAGAGCTTATTAAGCTGAATTTACAGTAAGGGTGGGCAGCTTAAAAATCTCCAAGTTTACAAAGCAGTCCAAGGAATGGGACAGCGGGTGGTAAAACAACTAGTGGGGAGTAACCAACAGTGCTTGCAGTTTTTGTAAACTTTGAGTCTTATCAGAAAAGACAAGGACACAGATATACTCTCAGTATTAAAGTATCACCCAATAAGCAAATTAACCAATGGAGAAAAGCATGTGAAATGTGTAGCTTGGGTAATTTAAGTGTCTATCTACCACATATGCCACATAGAACAAAACACCATCCCAAGCAGATTTCTCAAACCAGAAAACAAAATGGAACAGGCAAAACAGAAAGCAGCTCTGCCATTTTTAGCAACTCACAGAATAAAAAGAGATTACTTTTCTCACTGGTATGGAGTCACTAACAGTGACTGTAGTTTATGTAGGCCCTAAGACTTATCAGAAAAGACAAGGCCGCAGAAATACTCTGTGTATTTAAGTACCACTCAAGAAACAAATTAACCAATGAAAAAAGCATGTGAAATGTGTAGCCTAGGTAATTTAGATGTTTATATGCCACAAAGAACAAAAACACCAGTTATTTCAACTCAGCATCTTATTAACATGTATATCACACTATCTTCTCTTTGTTACAGTGTATCTTTATGTCCATTTCACATCCTTGTTAGCAGTTCAGTTTTTATTTATGTGCAGATATCAAATATTGTAATTGAGATCAATTATCATTACATCAATATGGCAGTATTTATGCTATAAATGCTTTATGACAATTCAGGATATTGGCCTGCATTATCAGAGTACATTTTCCTTACTCCCTTTAATTACTTCTGTAGTACAACCAATGTTATTTGAGTGCAATGCCCCATTTCACATTTTCTCCTTCTGAATTCTTTCACTGTACCTGTCCTTAGTATTTCTGGGTTACAGCACTTACTCGTATATTAGGTTTGTCTATAGGCAAGCTTTTTTGTTTGTATTCTGTGGTAATACATCACACACCTTACAATGGCCACTCACACTACTGCTGGTCATGAAAAGGTGCTTGCAAATTTGTAGGTGAAATGAGCAGCATGTAAATTCAATTAGCCCTGCTGCTTGTCATGCTAAAGCTCTTAAATCATGTAGCCTTATTGAGAAGCCAACATGATTGTTAACGAATCTGTGGAGATGACCTTTGCTGTTACACAGTTTTACAGGCATTGCATTTTGAAAGTGTAGTCGTTGAGGCATATAACAGAGGTGACAACTCTGCAAAAGATTCAATATTTTAAAGTGAGTTTGGGTAGAAAGGCTCCACAAAAATACACATAAAAACATTTTACAGTAACTGATGAGTAATTATATACAAGGGGAGAAAATCCCCACAACCGATAAAAACACAGACCGAAATACATTTACAGAAATATTAAGAATACAATATGCAGTGCAAGCAGCTAGACACACTGCAGAAATGGATAACCTGTCAAGCAAACTAATACAGTTATTTATAATACTGACTATATTTCTATTAACATATGGAGCTGAAAAAATAATAGATTATTCTGCTGTCAGAATAGACAGATGAATAGAATGAGATGAGGAGTAATGAGCAGGAGGGAAAATTAAGAATATTGAGTGAGAGTTATTATTATTAGAAATAAGAAAATGTTATGGAAAGACATGGGAGAAGAAAATAAATAGTAGAAAGTGTTGGCAAAAGAGGTAGAATAGTAAACATTAGGACTGCAGTATCCTTAAAGTGAGAGCTTCTTTGATGTTGGGCCTTTATTGTCTGCTAAAATATGGAGGTGTTATTGAATTTAAATCAAGAAAGGCATAGCTATAGTGAGAAGGTGGTCATGCATCTGTCATTGATGGTTGTACATGTACATTTCCAAAGTTTGCTAGTATGTTTAAGGGATTAGGGGAGAGAACATAGAAGTGGGCTATGTAGCTGGAACAGAGAGAGGTTACAGAAAGTGTATTTGTTGGCGCAATCCATGTGCCTCCATATCTTGCACTGAATACTCATGCAAGCATTCAGCCTACGTTGTTAATGAGCTTACCCCTATGTCCATCTTATTAGATCTGATTCCTTCAACCTTTCTTTGCCTACTGTGTGATTTTAAGGAAATCACTTAACCACATAGTGCTCATAGGTTGCTCCTCAGAAGGGTCAGTTGGGTCTAGTGGGCATATGCTGGTCAATAAAATGATAAAATAAAGGATAACTTTTAGTAGTTTGTGAATACTGTGAATACTATTCATAATGATATGCAGAACTGGGGTGTTGGCAAAATGGTTAAGGAGTTTACTTTACAGACACAATGTGCAAGGTTTGATTTTCAAATGTGATAATTGGCCTGCAAGAGTAGTTAACCTAATGCTAGCCTAAGAACATAATTAGACATTGTACTTTTCCACTAGCAATCCCCGCACCTCTTCTTCTTCCTTTTTTTTTCAGAATCAACCCTTATAGCAATCAAGTAGCTTAACGAAGCATGCAAACATAATAAAATATCTTCCCTTCCAGAAAAGCTTGTTTGACATGTAGCGTATACATTTAATTGCAACAAAAACTAAAGCTATTTTTTTTTCAAAATGTTGTCAAAAATGCTTTTTCTTATAAGGAGTTATATTCATATTTAGCATATAAATGAACAAATTAATATGTAAAAGTGTAACGTCCATAATTAAGATTCTAATCGCCCCAGCAATTCAGCTACAACTCTATAATGCATTATTAAGACAAAGCAGGTTAAGAGCAATAACAGCTAAAATATTTGTTTGCAGCAAAATTCTAGAAGTTGTATTTGTGTTTTGAATTTGTGCATATATTCTTGCTTATACACCTAAATAGGACTACAATGATGAGATGAGACCCTTCTGCAGAATGGCTTAGCCTACCTGCTGAATGAGATCCTTCTACTTATCAAATGTTTTGACTGGCTGCACTTTTTCCCCTTCATGGGGACGGGGGAGGGGTGCTCTTCCTCCAGTTTGATCTCACAGCTGATGCCTTTCTTTAGGTAGATTTGTTCTCCTTCTCTTATTTTTCTCTTCCATTCTTGAAAAAAAACTGTGCTTAGTGTCCTCCCTGTCCCAGCCCCATGTTGTCAAAGGCCTGTAATATCTGTCCTTGTCTCCCAACGTTCTGCTTACAGCTCCATCACCTTACAGCCTAATCTCTTTGTACTATATAGTAACATCACTAGTCCATGCTCTGGGGCATTCCGTTTTTTTTTTTTTTTGCTATGTTCTGCATCCAGTTTTTCCTTCTGTCTACTGCCTGAGTACATACCTGTCCCTTTCTGCAGCTGCATCAGTCCAACCACTTCCCATCCCAGTTCCAAGGTGCAATCGTTGAGGCACAACTTGCAAAGCCAGCTATAAGCACCATAGGTAATACTAGGCTAAGACAGAGCCTGTCTTTTTCATAGAGCTGGCTGTCTACAATGTCTTCCCATTCTCCTACCAACCAGGTCCTTATCCACTGCACATTATAAAAAAAATCTGTCATGCTGCTTGCTAATCCTCTGTTTTAACAGCATGCTGGCTGCTGGAGTAGGTAACTCTTCTGAGGATTACTTGTTACAACCTCAAACTTTGTCAAAGCTTTGATTCTTGCATGCTCCACAACATGCAGTCACACTTCAGTTGTGCTGATCACCTTGGTCACCTCCCCCTCCCCAACATCTTATTAAGGATAAGCAATATGACTCTTTTAATGGCAGTCTTGTATACATTTGCTCTCTCATCCCTTTGGATGATTGAGTCTTCAGTAATCAAAGTTTCTTTCTCCAACACCATAATGGCTCATGTTGCATTCACTTACTTCTCCATGCTACTAGTTTTCTTATTTGCAAACTTTATGCCTTCACACCTATCACCTGAGTTTTTATCACTCCCTTTGCTGGTTTGTACCCTTTCTTTATTGTATGCTATCTGGGTTACCATTTCTTTTATGATTTTTTCCCCTCTACCTTATGCTGCCACTTTCATACTCTGCCCCTTCCACTTTGCTTAGTGCACCTCCTTACCCACTTCTATCCTGCTCTTCCTGTACTTCTGAACCCTGTATTGCTGCTTTGGCTTTACATTAGTCTTTTGTCACTTCTCTCTGCGTCAGAGCAGTCACCATGGCTCCCTTCTCCTTATCTCAGCCTGTCTTTTGTGTCTGCATCTTCCAGTTTCCTTGTGTGCCTTACTATCTGCCAACTCACTTCACTCTGCTCTTTTGATAACCTGTAACATTTATTCACACTACAATTTTTTCAATCCTATCTTGCTTATTTGCTGCTTTGCTGCCTCCTACTTCATTGCTTCTTCGACAGTCATATCCTGCTCTTTTTCTACTCCTATCTCAAGTTTCCATATTATCACCTGCTGTTCAACTGTTTTCCAGTAAACTCACAATCTCTGGTACCCATAATGCTCTCTGTCAAAGACCTTCCAAACAAATCTCTCTTCCACTTTTCTTGTCGTGTCAGTAGTGTTCCTTCATGCTGTACCAAGCACAGATCTTTAACATTTTCATTTGCACTGTTATTATGTTTTATTTATACAGATGTGTTACTTATAAATACCTATATATGCCTTTCCATGTTAATTATCACTGATGTGCTAAGGTGACAAATCAGAGTATAATGTGGAAGGAATGAATCAAGTCAAAGGGTTGTGCCTTTAGTATCAGGTTCCAGTATCAATAGTGACAAATCAAAAAAAAAAAAAAAAAAAAAAAGCACAGCACACGCAAAAGTGAAGGGCAGTACTCCATTTTAGGTGTCCAATATTTTTGGTTAGCAAGCCAAGATTAGTACGTATGCACTCATTCATGCACTCAGCACTCAATGCACAGAAGAGCACCTATGATACCTGCAATCTCCGCCCCTGACTGTGACTGTAATATGGTTTACTATTAAAATATTGACGTAGCATTGTATGCCTAGGAACTATTCGAACTACAGATGTTTGAATATTTCATATGTGTGCAAGCTACATAATCTAACGTTATATTTGCGAATCTACTGTTCATTTGCAAATATGAACTTTTGATTATGTACAGGGATTGTGGTACAGTGCAGTTAGGAAAATACATCTCTTTCCTCACTGTAGTGCAATCTCGGAGTTGGAATATATAGTTAGACCAGGTGTGGGGGGTGGAAGGGGGCTTGCCCCTCTGCATAAACGGGATGTTAGGTGTACTAGTTAGGGAGTTACGGCACGGGAGGAATTGCTGTTAAGTGCCATAAAATGTCGTATTTTACATTTTCGGCACTAACAGCTGATTTTCGACATTAGGGCCATTAGGTAATGTGTACTTTCGGAGAAGTAGTTCACTGTTAAGTACCATTTTTGTTTTAAATTTCGATATTTTAATAGCAAACCCTGTAATACCACTATCACCTTTGAGCTGCAATGCCTCTACCTGGAAAAGGTTAGAAAAAGTTGCTGAGAAACTTGAATCCACCACTCCATAACATTTGGTGATAACTTCTCTGGTGGATATGTTTTTTTTTGTTTGTTTGTTTTTATTTTAATAATATTATTCTGTGTTTTGCAAAATTTTTCTATTTCTCATAGAGTTAAACTGCTTTAGTTTTACATGTCTCATCTCATAAAAATCTTGGACTTCACTTAAGTCTTATGTGATCTCAGTTCATCATCCTTAGAGGATATTTTAAGTCTAGCCAATATCCCTTTTTGTGCTCAAATTAGCCTATCCCATTTGGTTAGAGATTGGCCATACCCATCCCATGGTCCATAATATATTACCCCCAAAGAGAATAACTGGGATCATACAATAGATAGCAGTATTTTCAGGAAAAGCTTGCATTTAAGGACTATAATTATATGTCCAATCCTAGAACTAGTACAGTTAAATACATTTTCTATTTACAGGATATCTTGTGGTTCCTAGGTCCATATGCAGTCGATAGGCATGAAGGCTAGGAAATATTCTAGGAGTCTAGTCCAAGTTTCCAGTTACTCCATTGTACTATCTGCTTATTTGGCATAGTTATATTAACACAATGGGCAAGTGGAAGCGGAGTGAACCAACCGCTGGCCTACAGAATGCACCTTGTTAGTAGCTTGTAGCCTTAATCTTCTCTGCTATCTACCAGACGCAGAATAACGAAAACCTCCTAGATAGGGAATTAAATCCAGACTGCAAAGGTCAGAGTATGAAATCTTAACCAGTAGCTGATCGATGACTTCCTATTCAAGAGGAAATTCACGTGTCATTACATTTAGACTATGTTAATATTTGATTCAGTGTAACCTATCATTTGTTTGGCTATGTTTGTTAGTACGAAACAAAGAAAAAGTACCAGCACTTCAAAGAAACCAAGAATCCAAAAAACAAGTGCCAAGGGACGTTGTAACTCGGTCCAAGCAGTTTATGCCACAAAATTTAAAATCACCTAAAATGTTGAAGCAAACGATAACTTGTATTAACGCTCTTACAACAACAGTTCAGTATGCGTTTTCGTCCTTGTACATAGGACTTCATCAGACAAATTTCATTAATTAATTAAAACCTTTAAATAGTGAATCAAATCAATTTACTTATATAAATTAACCATAGACCTTTCTCTGTTGTTTCAAACCAACCTATCATAATACATGAATTCATGAATATTAATGCCTATCTGATAAATGTGCACAATTACTTCAAGTACATCAATTATTTACTCTTTATAAAAACTGTCGTGATGTTCATCTTTAAATGTTAAATATTAAATATATAAATAAAAAAATAAAAAAAAAAATAAATAAATAATTATACATACAATAAATAAGTAAATATTTAATTAAAAGTTTTAAAACTTTAAACTTTGTACATT
>NC_056744.1:231526402-231531402 GCF_019279795.1 Protopterus annectens
ACTGCACTGTGGTTGGGATACAACAGTCTGACTAGCACATAATGCAAAGCATTGTCTATGCATTGTTAAAGAGCTGCCTTCTGTGATACAGAGTTTGATTTCCTCAGCCTTCTTTTGCCTTCTATGTGGCACTGACCAAGTTACCAGGAAGTACTCATGGTCTGTTCCTGAAAAGGAGCACTTGCATCTGTGTTGTCTGAGACTATTAGCAAATATAAATTGCCCGTGCACCTTTACATAGCAACCAGTTAGTGTTTATATGCTATTTGATTATGAATCCTATCATGTCTCTTGTAGTTTAATGAGTTGCCAGATGCATTTTCACTAAATGTGAGTTCCAAGGGAAGATTCATTTATTGTTTCTCATGCTACATATGTTTTCAGTGTGAGAGTGTTTTGTTTTATTTTGTTTTGTTTAAAAAAAAGTCTGTTAGTGTTTTTGTTCTAAATTTAAAATAATTTTAAATGAAATCCAAATCTCGGTGATAAATGTAAAATTAAAAAAAGAAAAGAATATGCACATTGACAGGTTGGAACAGTGCTTTAGTGTAATTTTTGACAGATAGCCAAGTAATGGGATATTGATCTGACTGGAGTGGTCCTGGTTCATTACTCTGCTTAGATGCCCCTTTACCACAGTCTGGCTCTGTTGACTCTGGCAGGCAATGCTGCAACAATACAACAGTATTAGCCAATTAGGTATGTCAGTCCTGTACAGCATGTTGTAAGATGGGATATCTATTCTTGATGACAGGGAAGACAAAGGTCTGGGTTGTGCAATACAGTCTAATCATGTTGCATTTTAGTAATGTATTTTTGCATTACCTTCTTTATAGCATCCAGCAACTGCAAATTATTTCACATTTCTCAGGTCGTATTAATTGGAGCGATGATCATAACCACCTGATATTTATCACCCATTATGCAGTCATTGTTGCATTTACTGTAATACAGGCTTCTCTATAAGACTGGATTGCAAACGACTTGTGCATATAGTTAAAAACTATTACTCTGTCTGGTAGTTCATGCAGAAGACTAAAGTTCTGACTTGTTAATGAACTGCTTCATGATCAAAGGGTCCATGGTTTGAATCTTTCCAACTTAATTTTTCTACTGTGTGATCCTGAGTGAGTTACTTAACTATACAGTGCAATTTGGGTGAGGCTCCTTAACAGTCTCCTGGACTGCATGCATAGTAACTAAGAAACTTGTGGTTGCTTTTAGTCATCGATTCCCTATTGCATAGCTGATATAGTTCAAGAAATATTATGGCAATATCATCAGCACACCATATTGAAACATATTCCAATTATTCATCAAAGACAGCAGGCAGATGAAGCACAGCAATGCAATATAGCTTGCCAACAGCAATAGTTGCATTAGTAATAATTCTTTTTAATAAGGAATTATTAAGATGTCTATACTTCTGCTTGTTGCTAATACTTCCTATGCTCTCATCATAAATGCTGTTCTATTTAAATTGTGCTACAACTGGCTGAGTCATGGTGTGATGCTAATGATGAGATCAAAGAAATATTAATCACCAGATAACATATGCTAAATCAGCATGGTAAAGGTTCTGTCTTTGCTGGACTACTATGAATGTGTGTGTGTGTGTGTGTGTGTGTGTGTGTGTGTGTGTGTGTGTGTGTGTGTGTATGTGTGTGTGTGTGTATGTGTGTGTGTGTTGCTTAAGCTGCAATACATTACTATTACTGTGTAAGTAAAACAAAATTGAAATGAGTTACTTTGGCCATTATTAGTGCTATTCTTTTTTACATGGCTATTTGAGAAGAATGCAGTCAAAGGTGAGGTTTGAATTGTTGGGTTTAGGGGATGCATGTGGATAAAAAAATGAGTGGCCCTGCTGATTTGAGAAAATTAAAAAGTCATTAGTACAGCAACTCCCTGACCTCTTATAACATTTTGAAAGATGGTGTTGATGATGATGGTGATGATTACTTTTTTTTTTCCCTAGGGGTTCCAACAGAAAATAATCAATTTAAGGTGAAAACGCATAGAGAAAAGCTTAAAGAATAATTCAGAAGAAATAGCTTCAGTCTTAAGAAACAGGAATGATCAGAACATGAGTTTGAGAAAGAACTTATGCAGCATATCACAGTTGATTGCAGCATAAGATAAACTTTGCATAAACATAAACAGACTAATTTTGTCATTGATAATTAGATAGTTGATCTAACCCAGAATTATCCTAATGCCTGACTTTGGGAGTGACAGCAAAAACAGCTTAGTAATATTACTCAGGACTAGCTAAACGTACCAGTATTGTGCCAAAGGCTGCGAACATGTAAACATGCCAAGAATGTAGTAATATACTACACATTCTATTTATAATGTATTCAGCATTTAGTATATTTGCAGTCAACTCAGCTTTAATCCTCAAGGAGGGACTATGTCCATGTAGTGAAATAACATAGGTGTGAAGAGAGAGAGGAGAGGAGAGAAGTATAGTGTAGTTTAAGTAAAGAGAGGCACAGAGTGAATGCAAAGATTTGGGTAAAGAGTATTAGGAGGAAACCCAGTTATAAACGCAGAAAGAGAGAGAAACCATGAAGAAAAAGGAGAGGAAGAAGGAAGGAAAAGGGGGAAGGAAAGAAATAAGAAAGACTGAGACAGAAGGGGGGGGGAGAGAAAGTAAAATAAGGTGTGCATGAAATACTTGATTAACAACAAATGTAGAAGATTACAATGATTACACAGGGATTATAAAGAAGCTTTATATGATGCAAGCATTACAGGCCAGCTGTCTATTAATTGCTTAAAAAAAAGCTTTGAACCTTTACAATAGGGTATTCCACTCAAAACCGGTTACATAAAAACTTCAAATGAGTGAATAAAAGAACAGGCAGCATTTAAAGTTCAAAATATAAGGTGCATTTATGTAACCATTTAAAAGTAAAATAAATAAATAAATAACCAGGATAGAGTGCTTTCATCTCTCTTGGGAGGCTACATCAGAATAACAAGTATATATTTCCCCTCCCTTTATATCTTCACTGAATTACTTAGTGGGAACTTAAAAACAAAATTAGTTGTTAAAATTTTAAAGGAACACACACATTATTTAAACTGTATGCTTTCCTAGAATTACAAAAGAGCTTCAAACATGACTCATTTGAATTATAAAGTGTTAAAATCTCTTAAAAAACATTGCAAAGTTTTAAGCATAGTAATAAAAAATAAAAATATGAAAATGTAAATAAATATAAATAAAAATAAAAAGTACCTCACAATTCAACTTTCTTAAAATTACTTAAGAAACTATGTACTTGTTATCCTGATGAAGTATTTTGAGAGAGATGAAAGTGGTTAATCCTGGTTATTTATTTATTTTATTTTATTTTTAAATGGTTAAATAAATATACCTTATATTTTTTACTTTTCATGCTACCTGTTCCTTCATCTACCCATTTGAAGTTTTTAAGTTCTTAAAAAAGCTACCCTCAACCTCAGTCAGGAAGATTTATATTCATTACTTTTTCATATATATTCCTTATAAGATTTAATTCACCATTGCTAAATTCATTGGATTCTGATTGTATAGACACATCCCAGATATGCAACAAACTGACTTTATGTGGGTCTGTGCCATTTGCATCACCTTAATAATATAACTAACTTAAAAGCACAGAAATGTCAGAATAAATTATATGACCTATGATTGTTTCTCCTTTTATTCACCAGAGTTTAACCACACAAGGTTTGTAAATATTGCAATGATAAGGCAAACAGATAACTTTTACCATTAAGAGTGTGGATAAGCATTTCCTTATCTGTAGTACAAGATGATAAGTTGTACAAGATGCATGTTGGATAAGTATAGAGCATGGGAAAGTGTATCACTACAGGGATTGATATAAGGCAATATAGTAGTGGCAATCCAACAGTGTATATACCAGCATTCAGTTTATTATAAGGTGGTAGGGTAGGCAATAACTGATCATAATGGCTACTTGTGTGAACCACTCATGCCACAAATGGAGACACAGGAGTCTGTACAGTGAGTGACTTACAATTACATGAATAACACACTGTGCATGTGAAGTTACAATTGTGTATATGATGTGTAAAGGGACATCATTATCATCATCTTCTTTTGGCTGTTTCCGTTAGGAGTCGCCACAGCGGATCATCTGTTTCCATTTTTTCCTGTCCTCTGCATCATGCTCTTTCACACCAACTACCTGCACGTCCTCTCTCACCACATCCATAAACCTTATCTTAGGCCTTCCTCTTTTCCTCTTACCTGGCAGCTCCATCCTTAGCATCCTTTTCCCAATATACCCAGCATCCCTCCTCAGCACATGTCCAAACCAACGCAATCTCACCTCTCTTGCTTTGTCTCCAAACTGTCCAACCTGAGCTGACCCTCTAATATACTGATTCCTAATCCTGTCCATCCTAGTCACACCCATTGCAAATCTTAACATCTTTAACTCTGCCACATCCAGCTCTGACTCTTACCTTTTCATCAATGCCACCGTCTCCAACCCATATAACATAGCTGGTCTCACTACCCTCTTGTAGACCTTCCCTTTCACTCTTACTGGTACCCGTCTGTCACAAATCACTCCTAACACTCTTCTCTACCCATTCCACACTGCCTGTACTTTCTTCTTCACCTCTCTTCCACACTCACCATTACTCTGAACTGTTGATCCCAAGTAGTTAAACTCATCCACCTTTACCAACTCTACTCACTGCATTCTCACCATTCCTCGACCCTTCCTCACATTTACACACATATATTTTGTTTTAGCCCTGCTGACCTCCATTCCTCTCTTTTCTAAAGCATATCTCCACCTCTCCAGGGTCTCCTCAATGTGGTCCCTACTCTCACTACATATCACAATGTCATCTGCAAACATCATAGTCAACGAGGCCCCCTGTCTGATCTCATCTGTCAACCTGTCCTTCACCACTGCAAATAAAAAAGGGCTCAGAGCTGATCCTTGATGTAATCCCACCTCCACCTTAAA
>NC_056744.1:231536402-231571402 GCF_019279795.1 Protopterus annectens
TGTTTTGCTGCCAGCTATGAACTGATGTGTGCAATCGGTTCTTGTCTGCCTTTCTTGACTTATTACTTGTATGGCTCGTTGGTGCAGCGGTTAGTGTTGTTGCCTCACAGAAATAGACCCTTGTCCTTACCCTTGTCTTCATTAGCAGAATACAATTGCTGCACGGACCTCGCATGAACCCCTACCTCTCAACACATACTTTCCGATCAGTTCCTTCTCACTAATCATGACAGTCAAACCTTGAGAGTACAAAATATCTCTTCCAACCAGAAACCGAGTATACAAAGGTGAATAATGCTTGTTTTACATTGTAAAATGTGCTTTGCTGCTAACTGTGAAGTGATGTGTGCGATCGGTTCTTTTCTGCCTTTCTTGACTTATTATTCCCTGTGTGGCTCATTGGTGCAGCGGTTAGTGTTGTCGCCTTATAGCAAGAGGTTCTCCACTTTGATTCTTGACAGTGGTGCAGAGTTTGCATGTTGCCCTTGTCTTCGCGTGGGTTTCTTCTGAGTACTCTCTTTTCCAAGCAGAAACCGTCTATTCCAAGGTAAATAATGCTTTTTATTTTAGTGTAAATTGTACTTTTCCAGCAATATTTATGCATTTTTTTACCTTATATTTCAAAAAAGGGTAACTGGTTGCATGTTTAGTGGCTTGCAGTTTTTGGTTAGCGCCAGGTAGTTATATCAGTGTTACTATTTTTCATAAAATGTTGTAGGACAAAGATCACAGGCAAAATGTCAGATACTGTTCTTTTACTGTTTCTTTGTTTTTGATGGCTGTGGAGCAGATAGAAAAATTAATTCTATTTACTTGCCTTCTGAGTTTTTTGATGTTGAAGTTGATACTGCCCATGTCTGTGGAGCAGAGCAAAAATGAGTTTTATGTACTTGTCTTCTTAGTATTTTGACATTGCACTTGATACTGCCGATGGCTATGGAGGAGAGAGAAAAAATAGTTTTATTTACTTGTCTTCTGAGTTTTTTGATGATGCAGTTGTTACCTTAGCCAATAAGCAGAAGTCAGAAGTAAATCTGCTACCTTGTACCCTGGGAGTTCATGACCTTAACCATTATGCTAATGTCCATTTTTATGTAAATAGTACTTCTTGCGTCAGACCAGAGCCACCTGAATGGATTTATATAGAGAGACTGATATTAACCCTTTGTTATAAGGATACCCAGGATCATACAGGATCAGGACCCCTACCAAGAAAAATCTCTTAACCATCCATTTGAGCTTCAGACTTCATACCCTTCAGAAAGGTTATGCTAATGCAAAACTTGTTGTTCTGTTTTCTAAGTTTTTAAGAGCAATATTTAAAAATTGTCCCTATTTTTGGTCCTCTGTCCCACTTTTATTTATGGCTTTATCTTGATTTTTTGCTTTAAGAGGTTGAGAGATATGCACTGAAGGGATCACGTAGAAAATGTTTCATTTTAGTGCTTGTGTATACTCGTATATACTACTGAAGGGGTCAATGCAGGGAATGTTTCATTTTGGTTCTTGTGCATACTTGGACATACTACTGAAGGGGTCTTGTAGCAAATGTTTTATTTTGGTGCTTGTGTATACTCTTACGTACTACTGAAGGGGTCATCGCAGGGAATGTTTCATTTTGGTTCTTGTGCATACTTGGATATACCACTGAAGGGGTCATGAGGGCAATGTGTCATTTTGGTTCTTGTGCATACTTGGAAGGGCTGCTGAAGTGTTTATCAATGGAAATGTTACATTCTAGTGCTTGTGCATAGTAGGACAGACTGCGGAAGGGGTCACTGGGGAGATGTTTAATTTTGTTGCTTGTGCATACTCAGACAACATCAGATAAAGAAGTCATGTATTCACCATAATGTTCCATCTGTGTTGTCCATTTTTTTTTCATTTTTCCTCAACTACCTACCCTCCGATCACCCTGATTTTTTCTTCCTGTGTATACATGTATATACAGTGGATATAAAAAATGTACATACTTGTTTCTTGTGTACTTCTTTCTTGTTAAAATGCCAGGTTTTTGTGATATAAAAAAATTAGACCACAATAAATCATTTCAAAACTGCTCCCACCTTTAATGTGACCTATAACCTGTACAATTACATTGAAAAACAAACAAATCTGTTAGGGGAAAAATATAACTAATAAAAAAATGTACAATAAGCTGATTGCATAAGTCTGCACACCCTTAAACTAATACTTTGTTGAAGCACCTTTTGATTTAATTACAGCATTCAGTCTTTTTGGTTAGGCGTTTATCAGCATGGCACATGTTGACTTAGCAATATTTGCCCACTCTTCCTTGCAAAAGTGCTCCAAATCTGTCAGATTGCGATGGCATCTCTTGTGCACAGCCCTCTTCTGATCAGCTCTCAGATTTTCTATTGGATTTAGGTCTGGGCTCTGGCTGGACCATTCCAAAACTTTAATTTTCTTCTGGTGAAGCCATTCATTTGTTGATTTGGATGCATGCTTTGGGTCGTTGTCGTGTTAAAATGTGAAATTCCTCTTCATCTTCGGCTTTCAAGCAGATGTCTGAAGATTTTGTGGCCAAAGGTGACTGGTATTTGGAACTGTTCATAATTCCCTCCACCTTGACTAAAGCCCATTTCCAGCTAAAGAAAAGCAACCCCCAAAGCATGATACTGCCACCACCATGCATCATTGTGGGGATGGTGTTCTTTTGGTGATAGAAAGTGTTTTGTGCCAATCATATCTTCTGGAATTGTGGCCAGAAAATTCAACCTTGGTCTCAGCAGACCATAACACACTTTCCCACATGCTTTTTGGAGACTTGGTGTATTGCTTTGAAAATTTTAGCCGGGCCTGGGTGTTTTTCTGTGTAATAAAATGCTTCTGTCTTGTAACCCTACTCCATAGTTCAGCCACATGGAGAATACGGGAGATTGTTGTCACAAGTAGTACATATCCAGTACTTGCCAGAAATTCCTGCAGCTCCTTCATAACCAGTACTTGCCAGAAATTCCTGCAGCTCTTTCATTGTTGCTGTAGACCTCTTGGCAGCCTTTCAGATCAGTTTTTATCTTGTCTTTTCATCACTTTGAAGGGACATCCAGTTCTTTGCAACATCACTGCTGTCCCATATGTTCTCCACTTTTTGACTGTCTTCACTGTGTTCCATGGTATAGCCAATGCAGTAGAAATTTTTTTGTGCCCTTCTCCTGACTGATACCTTTCAACAATGCGATCCCTTTGATGCTAGGTAAGCTCTCTGCGAACCATGGCTTTTGCAGTAGCAGGCAACTGAGTAAATGTCAGGAAAATCCTACTAGGACAGCTGAACTTTATTTGGGGTTAATCAGAGTCTCTTTAATTGATGGCAGGTGTGTACCTAGGAAGACTGAATGCTGCACAAGGTAATATAATAAATGTATACTGAACAGGTTATGTGAGGCAATTATCGCCTGTGTCTGAGTATGTATACCTTTGCAGTAAGGTCATTATGACATTAACAATAAGAGCACTTACAGAATAGCACTGAGTTATTATCACTTTTCTGGTAAAACTGTCAGCAGCTGTCACTTTTATTCACATAAGTAGAAGTCGTTATCAATTTGATGAATGCACAAGGCAGATTTGTGTCATTGCTTGTTGGAGTCATTCAAGCCAGCCCCCACCCACACCAGTTTCTTTCTTTCATTTTGACAGTTTTAGACACAGTAAAGTCCCAATTGTGGTTATATGCTTCATATTCTTGTGAACTACTGCAACTGAACATCGTATCATGTAGAAATTTTCTGTATCACACAGTCACTATATAGTTTTCCGGTGTGTTGCTTTTTGCTTTTCCAGTGCCACTGCAGGTATATAACATCAGAATGTTGTATACTGTTGTATTTTTCAGGTGTGCCCCCTTGTCAATTACTATGTGCAATTTGTTGTTTTTGGGGATGGTAGGTACATACCTCTGCAGCATCACTAATTGTGTGTCATCTGGTGTTTTCAATGGTGGTAGGTATGTACCTCTCCATTACCATCACCAGTTATGTACCTTATCAAAAGAATAATGCCACTATGAATAGGAGTTAAGATTTGGATGAGCTAACCAGGTAATGATATTGATATACATATATGTGTAGTCTTCCAATACATCTCTCAAACATCAGTAGTAACCTGTTTGCATTTCTTTCCTGTGCAGGTGCGCCCACCTTGTGACAGTGACATGGCTTCATGAGCAAAAGAACAACAAGTGAGAGTGTGGGTGTGTGGCCATTCCTACATTCACTGGGCTGCCAGCCATGCCTCCAGAAGTGAAAACCACTGCAACATGACCTTTCACACATCTAGTGTGAAGGTATACTGGATTGCAAGAAAAGGTATGCATTGGAGCAGACTCCTGAAGTTGTTGGAAAAGAAGTGTACCATCTACCCTGAGCCTGATATTTTTGTGCTGCACATTGGAGAGAATGATGTCATCACTCACCCACTCAGAAAGCTACGGCTTGAAATCAGAACAATCTTGGAACACCTGCAGTCATGGTGGCCACGTTGTCATTTTGTGTGGTCTGACATAATTCCTCGCCATATACGGAAAACAGCAAGCAGTCAATGGGCAGTGCACAAGACCAGATGCTTACAGAATAGGTTCATGCATGGCTTGATGCACACGGTCGATGGATCAACAATCTACTATGACAGCATCACCGCAGAAGATGTTCACCTTTTCAGAAGCGATGGTGTTCACCTAACTTAGGATGGCATTGCATTGTTCTTGACTGATCTCCACAATGGTGTGATGACAGCTATGCATGATATATTGGTAACATGCAGCTAGTGAGAACAAATGGACAACAGCCATGACCAAGCAGGACCAGTATGGTAAGAAACTATTGTTATATTTTATAAACGTCGTTGTCACTACTGACATCACAGGGAAAGAAATGCTAGGGAATTTATACATATGCTGAGTAACACTTCATTTTCAGATTGTCAAAGAACCATCTGTATGCTGTGCACAGGTACAGATAACCGTTTGATTATGAATTGTCTTATGTAAATTATAGTTTTCTTAGTTTGGCAAATAACTGTGGTAGAGAGATGGTGAACATGCTGAGTAAAAACAACTGTTTAAGGAGAGTATCACGTACAAGAGAATATGTAGATAACTATCCTGCACACATATCAGAGTTTGGTTACAATTATGGTGATGAGAGTTATGATTTCTTTTCCTATTGTGCTAAATAACTTTGTCATGGAACATGTCATCAGAGTAAGCAATACCTCATTTTGAAGGTAGTATTATTAGTTACAAGATGGAAGAATAACTGTTGTTATGCTGGACAAATGTACCGATATCACATTATGTTTAGGACTTCGGTTATGAGAATTATGATATTGTTTCATATTTGGTGAATAACTTTGTCAGGGAGCATGTCAGCATGCTTAGTAGCTCAATTTGAAGAAAGTACTAGTACTTGCAAGATATAAAAAGAACTGTATCTGTATGCCGTACACATGGCCAGATAGTTTGTTTGGGACCATGGTTATGAGAATTATAACATTTTTCAATATTTTGCTAAATAACTTTGCAGCAACCACTGTATTTCATGTAGAAGTAATAGACTGCAGTTTCCCATTACACCACAAGGTGGACCTCCTTTTCAGGAATATAAAAGACAATTTCAAAAGTGAAAAAGGAGACTGGAAGACTAGATGAAGGAGGGAAGACTGGAACACATAGCTGAAGGGAAAATGGCCTTGCAGCATGAGTGGATTTTCTTTTCCAGTGCTTTGGGACAGGGAAGTGAAGTAGCAGATTGCATCTGCCTCTGGCTGAAATCCTGGATGATGGTATTTTGTGGAATCAGGAGAGAAGTCTGAAACCAGTAGCTCCACACCTGCTATGATTCAGCAAGAAAAGGAATTCCCTTGAGCCTAGTACTGAGAAGCCATAGATGATATAGGTAGGTGATTTTCTACTTTTCTCATCAGAGGAACAACGGCGCCTGGTCACTAGGATATTCTCGACGGAGTGGTGAGAGAGTCTGGCTGCCATTTTATATTTCTATAAGACTGTGGTCCCTCCCCAATGCTTTTGGATTACAAATAACTGAGATCCATATGAGCTGCAACTTGGGCCCCATCATGCCGGAAGCAAGACTGTAAATATTCACTGGCCAGTGAACAGGGTATAATAGAGTGTTTCATAGTTGGACTGTTTAGAATTGATCAAGGGGGTAGAGGGTGTTAGTACTGCTGAATGACATTGTATTCTCTCATATTTGTATTGTGGCATTATAAATCTTTATTGTTCAATGATAATGCATTTTGCCATGTTAGTACTGCTGCCTCAAAGAATCTTTACTGCTCAATGAAATTGCATTTTTTCCTGTGTTTGTATTGAGCATTATAAAGCCTTACTGCTCATTGATATTGCTATCTTTGTGCATGTTTTAATGTCAAGACTTTCTTCTGTTGAGTTCTGGGGAAGAGGGTGAATCTATGTTTTTATTGCATGCATATCTCACCTTGCTTTATTGCTAACTAGTGCACTGTTGAAATAATTTGTTTATGGTTGTGCTATTGCCATTTTAAACTAGATGTGTCACTTAGAATAAAATCTGTCCCTCTTGTGACCTTGGTGTCTTGGGCCTATGCGGTGTCACCAGAGTCAGGTAGGAAGGAACCCATATCTCTTCAGCTACACCTGCAGGTGCATTACAGCTTTATCACGAAACATGTCATGTGGGTAAGTAATACCTCATTTTGAAGGTAGTATTAGTAATTACAGGATGGAAAAAGAATTGTGTCTGTATGCAGAACAACTGTACAGATATCATATTTTGTTTATGACTTCGGTTATAGAAATTATGAATTTTCATATTTTGGTAAATAAGTTTGCTAGGGAGCGTGTAATTGTGCCAAGTTATACATCATTTTGAAGACAGTGTTAGTCCTTACAACATGATAAAAGAACTGTGTCTGTATTCTGTCCACATGTACAGATATCACGCTACTTAGGACTAAGTTTATGGAAATTATGATTTGTTTTAATATTTTGGTAAATGACTTTGCTAGGGAGCATGTAACTGTGCCAAGTGATACCTCATTTTGAAGATAGTGTTACTGCTTACAACATGATAAAAGAACTGTGTCTGTATTCTGTACAAATGTACAGATATCACACTTTAGGAATAAGTTGATGGAAATTATGATTTTTTTCATATTTGGGTAAATAAGTTTGCTAGGGAGTATGTAACTGTGCTTAGTTATACATCATTTTTATAGACAGTGGTAGTGCTTACAACATGATAAAAGAACTGTGTCTGTATTCTGTACACATGTACAGATATCACACTTTATTTAGGACTAAGTTTATGGAAATTATGATTTTTTTTAATATTTTGGTAAATAACTTTACTAGGGAGCATGTAACTGTGCCAAGTGATACCTCATCATCAGTATCCTAATTGACCATAATTAGATGGTCATTGTTAGCAGAGAGATTCTATGATCAGCATCGACTACCCCTGCCCATGAGGGACATAGGTGCCACACTTGGGGTGAATTTATGGTCACCCATACAATTGTCAAGGTTGCGTTTAAATAGGTGATTGAGGAGCTCTGCTTAACATGAAGTGGGAGCTCTTCATGTTTATCAGTAGGTCCCTCCAACAGAGATCATATATGTTCACTTCTCATCCTGCCCTCTTTGTATCTAGCCTCCCCATGCCATTGTGTTGGTCCCTCTTCTGGCATATCTCACCTTCAAAACTGTAGGTGCATGGTCACAAAAAAGGAAGGCAAGCATTTGGCCCAATAGTGTTGAATATCAAGAAAGGTGGGATTGACATTGTTGAAAACATAGCACTATTTTCTTATAGCCAATTGACAAGGTGAAAAAAATTGCAGCAGATGTACAATGGGTATTGCATGGAAAGAGAGCCACTCTATGATCTTTATTCCTGTTGCTTGTTTGCATGATAGACAATGAAAGTACAATTGTTTTGCAAAATACACATGAAACAGGTAAAATGTTTTTACTAAGGGTAGCTGTGACATTTTGCATTGCATCTTAAAATGATGAGGAATCAATGTATAACACTAAAAGTGATTGTGAAAAACAGCAGCTGACGTTGTAGTGTGGAGTATAAAAAGCAAGGATGGGATAAAAGATCTTAGTGGGTGATAATTTACTGATTTCAGATTCACTCTTCAGGACACATACCCTCTCTTTTAATATTGATGGTAAATGCATTGAAGCTCTATGTAGGTGAATATTACTATATCAAATACTACTACTGCTACTGCTAATCTACTATTACTACTTCTACTTCTACTACTATTACTACAACTGCTTCGACTACTTTTACTTCTACTACTAATACTTTTACTTTAGTACTACTATTGCTATTATTTCTACTACTGTTACTACTACTTCTACTAGTACTACTAGTCCTACTAATATGCCTAGTACTACTACTACTTAATTATAGTAATAACATTTCTACTCCTATGTCTACTACTACTTCTATCAGGGCTATTACTATTATTTCTACTACTACTATTACACCTGCTTCTTCTACTTCTATTATTACTACTACTTCTTCTGGTATTGCTACTACTACTAATATTAATATGTCTATTACTACAATTACTACTATTTCTCCTAATACTACTTCTCCTTCTACAACTATTACTACTACTTCTACTACTACTAGTATTTATTCTTTCAACAATCTCTTTCTCTTGCACATATCTATGTAAGAAAATCTATTTGAAATTTTATTCATCTGTGTATGGTATAAAACATGTGCTTCCATGCACATTGAAGCTAATGCAAAAAATAGACAAGCAGGATTAGCAAAAAATACCACAAATTTGAAAATCCAGCCCCTTCAGATAACTCACTGACTCTAGAATATATTCAATGTCAATAGATTAAAATAGTATATTGGTTTTAGAAGGATACCCAGTGAATATAATAAATTACAGTTTTCATTGTATGAACTTGAGAATGCTGATCTCTCCTGTATAAAATATGGACATAAGGATCAGCAATAAATGGCAGGCATTCCAAATGAAGGACTCCTCTTCTAAATTACTTGAAGGATTGCATGGCAGTTAATAGAAATAAAACATAGCAAAATTGTCACTTTTGCTTTCATTTCATTAAAAAAAAAATATTTGCCTTCAATATTCATACACAAAGCATTGTGGAAACCTTTGCATTCCAAAATTTTTGTTAATTCTGAATATGGTCCATAAAATTGATATCCATTCTATCAAACATAGTTTGAAAAGGTGTACTCAACAAGTGGGTTTCTGTGGATTTTTTTTATCCCGCATACTGAGGGGGGTACACTCCTATAACTTCCTAACATCACTAAACCTTAAGAGCGATTTCCTAAGTAGAATGAACTACAGTGTGAATACTGTGGACATTTCAAATAATCCAAACTTTTACATCAAGTTGTCGGCATGAATTTTTCAGAAATGTGATGCATGCTAAATATGGGATGAATTCAGCAGTAGGACAATCTTTTGAATCAAGTCAAATTAACAACTGGCGTCAAAGATTCACTGCAAATGTAAGCAGCCATAAGCAGTATGTAAGATTTAAAAACGTTACAATCTGCAAAAGATCTAATCTTCATAAAGACAGCCAAATGGTGGTGACACTGAGGATAAGCATTAAGAAAGGCTGTTGACTGTCTTCCAACGTTTCATTTGACTTTTCTTTCTATTTTCACCTTATGTATGAAGAAATCATCTGCAAACTATTCTGCCTCATGCGTTCTTACATGGCTTCAAAACAGTATAAAAACAAATAACTGAAGATACTGAAGAACCAACTCTCTGACAATTTTACCAGAGCAATAATGACCATGTATTGTGTTCATCAGTCCAGGAACTCTCCAACCTAGCAGCCAAGCTGCTCTCTGTTATCCTTAATTATATGTTTTTAAATTCATCTACAATGATTCCAAAGATTGCCCCATGGAATGTTATATTTATTTATTTATTTATTTATTTATTTATTTAACATTTGTTTTCCAGAATAGTCCAACTGGACAACTGGTGTCCCTTTTTAGCAGAGTCCTGTGAAGAAAAGCTCCATACAGTGCATAATATTGAATACAAAGTCAAACATATTAGGTTACATAGTGAATAAAAGTCAGTAACAATAAAGGAACATGTTTTACATAGTGGATACACTATGTCAAAAATAACAATGAGCAAGTTTAGAGCGCAGTATAGTAAGGCTTTTATCAGTTTTATTAGCATTACATACAATATGTACAGTGAGTACTGAAAGAGAACAGTAGCAATAAAACCTGAGGAATAAGGGAATATAGTCTTAGATTGGGGTCAGGCTTCAGGGGGGTACATAGCAGTTACAAAGATGGCTAGTGTAAAGGTATGATGTAAGGATATTTTTGAAAGTGGAAGTACGGTTTTGTAATCTGAGGTCAGGAGGCAAAGTGTTCCATGTTTTAGCAACTTTGTTTGGGAAGAGTGACTCACCAGAGCTGTTTTTACATGGGATTGTATTGATCAGAGCTTTGTTAGCGGGTCATAGGTATCTATTTGAGTTATAGAAATTTAGAAGACTGGTCAGGGCAAGGGTTTTCTCAGGATAGAATAGTATTTGGTGGGCTAGGTTGAGTTGGTGGTAGCGCAGTAAATTAGGAAATTCGAGCCTGTGTAGTAAATGTAGGGATTGGCAGTTGTGAGAGCATGATTTGGTATTGTTGTGGCCCTGGCAATGTTGTTGTAGCAAATGGAAAGTTTGTTCAGGTCGGTTTTATTTAGGTTTTTTAGAACTGGGGATGCATAAGGTAATGTGGATAGGTGATGGGTTCTAGCTATGTCTATTCTAGACTTGGAGGTAAAATACCTTTTGCAGTGATAGAGGATCCCTAGCTTTTTATGGACTTTGGAGATAGTTATGGAGATATGTTTGTTGTATCTTAGTTGTGGATCAATTGTAAGTCCTAGTAGTTTGGCCTCTGATACTGGGGTCATGAGGGTCTTATTGGCTGAGAGTATAGAGATGGTGGGGTTGTTGGTCTTTGTTTGGTGGAACAAAATGAGTTGTGTTTTTTGGGGGTTTAATATCAATTGTGTCTTACTTAGCCAGTTTTTCTATTTCAATAAAGGATTCTTGGGATTTTTGCTGTAGAGGTTGGATGCTAGGAGCAGAGCAGATCAGGGTTGTGTCGTGCACATATTGAACTATGTCAGCTTGGATGGGTGCTAAGTGGAGTTGGTTTGTAAATATGTTAAAAAGAAGGGGGCCTAGAATGGAGTCTTGTGAGATACCTAGTGTGACAGGAAGTGGGAGGACAGGGAGTTGAGCCATTTGACAGAAGGTTGGTGGTTATCTAGGTAACTTTTGAACAAGAGCAGGGTGGGGTTGTTAATGTTGAGGTCAGAGAGGGAGGTTAGATGTTTACTGCGAGAAACTGTATCAAATGCTTTGGATAAGTCTAAAAAGGTAGCAGGGACTAGGTTGCCTTGGTTCTTGAGTCAGTTAACAATGTTGGAAAAATTGATCAGGGCAGTGGTGATACTGTGGGATGGGCAAAATCCATGTTGAGATTTGGAAAGTAGGTTATTGGAGAGAAGGTGGGTTAGGAGTTGATGGTGGATGCATTTTTCTAAGATATTTGATGGGGGGAGATGATTGCAATTGGTCGGTAGTTAGAGCGGTCAGTAGAGGGGCCATCCTTGTGAAGGAGAGTTATGAATGAGGACTTCCACAGGGAAGGGATAGTACTTTCAGTAATTGATCTATTTATTAGAAGAGAAATTGGGTAGACTATGGCTTTGGAGGTGAGTTGGAGGTATTCGGCAGGAAGACTGTCTGCGGCAGGGGTGGTAGGTTTGACTTTAGATAAGTATTCGTAGATAACAGATGTTAGACCTGCCCTGATAGAGAAGGGGGTAGTGTTGTTTTGAGCCTTAGGGGCTTGCTAAAAGTCTATAATGTTTGTATTGTTTCTGAGTTTCAGAATGGATCAGGTGAAGTATTCGTTGAAGTTAGTGGCTATGTCTAAGTTTGTGCCTTCTATATTGGGGGTGGTGGGGTGGTAGTATTTCCAGGCCGGAGGATGGTGTTAACTGCAGCCCAAAATTTTTGAGGGCTGGAGTTGTGTTTTCTTTGCAGGGAAATGTAGTGCTTTTGCTTATCAATCTTGATTTGTTTTTTTGCCTTATTTCGAAGTTCAAGAAAGGTTTACCTAGTTGTGGGTTTCTTGTTTTGTCGCCAAATTTTCCAGGCTTTATCCTTATATTTAAGTAAGACTCTTGTGTTTTTTGTAGCCAGGGGGCTGGGTTACTTTGTATCCTAATTGTTTTTGTTGGTGTTAGGTGGTCAAGGATGTTTAAAAATGTAGAGTGAAAGTATTCAACCACCTTGTCAAGTGGGAGTTTTTTAATGGAAGACCATTACAGGAATTTAAGGCTTCTAAGAAATGAGCTGTGGGGAAGTTTTTTCAAGAGCGGGTTTATAGTGTGATGGGGCATTGATTGGATGTTAGTTTGTATCTAAGGATAAATGTGGGGTTGTGGTCACTGAGAGAGTCAGTCAGTGAACCACATTGATGGGCAGTATTGGGTTGGTTGGTGAGGATCCAGTCTAATATGGCTTCTCTTTTAGTAGACTTGTCGATTCAGGTAGGTGTATGGGTGACTTGTATAAAGTTGTATAGGTTAATATGACTAGTGGATGTTGGAGAGTGGATAGAGTTCTAGTCGATGTTGACATCGCCTAGGACTAGTTTCATGGGGAAGGGAATGGGAAGCCCAATGTAGTATGGATTCTAGGGTGGTGCAGTTGTCGCCTGGTGGTATATAACCCTGTCGCCTGGTGGTATATAACCCCCAGGTAAGTTTAGATGCTTATGCTGGTTTAGGTGGATTTTAGCAAATATGTTTTCTGCATTTTTGAGGTCTGGGGATTCATTTTATAGAAGGTGAATTTTTAACCTAGTTTTGTAGAGTAGGGCAATGCCACCTCCTCTTTTGTTAAGTCTGTCAGCCCTGAGAATGTTGTATACAGGTGGGGTTACGTAGTTATTTCTATGTGGTTTAAGCCACATCTCGGTAATGAGCATTAGAGCACAGTTGTAAACAGAAATAGTAGAGTACAGTTCTACTATTTTGTTCACAATTCTTTGAATATTCAAGTTAACTATTAGTAAGTTGGTGTTTTTATGTTTGAGTGTGGGGTGGGAAATGCAGTTGTTAATTAGAGTTGTTGTTGGGCCAAGGTTGGGATGGATATCACCTCCTAGTAGTAGCTGGGTTGCTATGGTGGTGATTGTTTTGAGGTATAGAATAGTTAGGGTGTGAAATTTGAGGGTTGGTTGTTTTCTGGTTGTGGTGTCAAGATAAATAGGTGATCTGAGATGGGTGGGGGATTGCCTATAAATGGATGGGATGGTAGTATGTGACTGGGGGGATAGGGGAAAGGTGGTGGTTATGGGAAGAATGGAGGATCTAAGGTTTTTGTAGTGGGTGAGTATGAGGTGATAGGAGGTAATAATGGAGGCTATGGAGAGACTTATAGTTAGAGAGACTAGTAGTAGGGGAGTGTAGTGTTGTTGGAGGTGAAACATAATTGCGGAGGAGATGTAAGCACTATGACAACACTTTTCAGTTAACTGAAGAGAGAATTTGAGACCAGTTTGAAGTTATTTATTTACTTTACTGTTGACTATTTTATTCCCACTAGTCTTATATTATCTTCTAGATATGTCCCAAGTGGTACTGAATATAAAAAATTTTACCAGAACACTGAAAAAAATTACTTTGTTTCAGATATATATACATATATATATATATATATATATATATATATATATATATATATATATATATAAAAAACTATATATATATATATATATATATATATATATATATCTATATCTATATCTATATCTATATATATATATATATATATATATATATAGAGAGAGAGAGAGAGAGAGAAAGAGGGAGATATATATGTATGTGTGTGTGTTTGTGTGTATGTGTGTGCGTGTGTCTATATATATATATATATATATATATATATATATATATATATATATATATATATATATATATATATATATATATATGTATATATATATATATAGGAAGAAATATATATATATAATATATATATATATATATATATATATATATATATATATATATATATATATATACACATTATATATATAGATACACTAGACAATCTCGACGTACTGAAATGTCGAAATTCAGTACATCGAGACCGAATAGTGGAAAGTGCAGTTAACCAAAATTACACTATGCCGAATCCACAAATGTCAAATCCACCACTATCGTGGTGTCGCGTTTGTGACATGTGGTGCGGTTTGTGGATTTATCTGGGGTTTCAGGTAAGTGTTGTGTGTTTGAGGATAATGGGTAGGGATTTTAGTGTGTGTGAGTGTGTGCAGTGTTTTTTTTTTGTGTGTTTAGTGCGACCATGGAGTTAGAATATATAAGTAGGGGGGTGTGGGGGGTGTAGGGGAGCTTGCTCCCCTGCTTATAGGTAGGTTAAGTGTGTTTGTGTGTGTTGTTATGTTTGTTTAGTTAGGTAGGTGTATGTGTGTGTGTGTGTGTGTGATTATGTCCGGGTTTGTGTGTATGTGTGTGTGTGTGTGTGTGTGTGTGTGTGTGTGTGTGTGTGTGTGTGTGTGTGTGTGTGTGAATGGTCGTGATTGTAATGTTTGTGATTGTAGGTTTTCGTGTATGTGGCTTTTCCACTATTCAGTCTCGAAATACTGAAATTCAGTATTTCTGGATCTATATATATATATATATATATATATATATATATATATATATATATATATAGATATATATTACTAGTCATACCAACCACTTGTGAGTTTACTTAATCAGCTATTTCCTTATTACTTACTTGTCTATACTCTTCTGTCAGTGTTTCTCTGTTACATTTCTATAACTTCCTGTCTGCATATCATAAACTTCTATATTCTCTAAGCCCAGCTCATTACTTTCCTATCCCCTCACCCTTACCACAGCTTCATCATCTTATTCAATATACCCAGTACGTGCCCTGCTACTCTTATGTTTTAATGTTTTGCCAGTTAATCGTTCTCTTTATTTTTTTCCTTTAACAAATACATTATTATAGCATTATCTTTAATTTCCTAAGGCAACTATTGAACATTGATTGTAATAGTTATTCATCTTAAGTTTTACTTATGGATATGATTATTTTGTTTTTGTTATTATTATTATTATTATTATTATTATTATTATTATTTTATTACTGTCTTTACCGAGGGTTTTCTCCTGGGACTGGGTATCATTAGCCATTCAGACTTTCTCAGTAAACAAATGTTAGTAAATAAATAAATACATACATACATACATAAAGAGTAGCAAAAACAGTAGAGAAAAGCCAAAATATTGCATTGGTAATTAAACAGCAAAATACCTTACAGAGGAGCCAGTGAGAAAATGGTGCATAAAAAGACAAATATTAGTGCCTTGATAAGCAAGAAATGAAGGATATAAGAATTCCTTCAAAAATATTAATAGTTTCAGAAACAAAAGTAAACAAAATTGTGAAATGGGTAGCAGGAAATGCTTTTGATACTTTCTTCAAAATGTAACATACTTAAAGGAGTAGAAGAGTAAAAGTTTAGAGGGAAGATGGGGAAGCACATTAGTTTCGTCATCTGGGACCCGTGATGGTTCAGGTCTGTCAGCTAGTTCTCATACAAGATCGATGGATACCATATATATTGAGCTAGGGAGAGTAATAATTTGAAACTCGTGGTTAGGTAGAAGTCATGTGTGCTTATGTAATATATGTACATCTATCAACTTGAAGGAGGGGATTGAAATATTCAAGAAACGGAATACATTTATTAGTTACTGATCTAGTTCTGTTTTTTTTGGGAGGGGGGCATGGCACAGTGGTGCAGGGGATAGCATTGTTCCCTCACAGCAAGAGGTTCCCTGGTTCAATTCTCAGCTAGTGTGCCTTCTGTGTGGAGTATGGTAAACTTATGATATAAAATTTAAAAAATGTATTTAACGTAGTTTATAAAATAAATTCTCTACTCTTTCATGTCATTTTCTGACTTTTTCTACTTAGTAAAATATTCAGCATCCTGTTTTTTCAGGGGTTTATGCATTTGGAGAAATGAATATTTACCATTCTTAGTTTAGCAACTGTTGATACAATAATGCCCGATTCAGTAAGTTAGATTTGATAAATTAGATTAATTTAGACTTAAATAGTTTAAAGCTGCATTGCTCAAACTGAAAGGTCATCAATGGAATCCACAAAAGGTGAAACAGCAGACATATTCATGAGCTTAATCATCATTTAAGATCATAGATTTGCCATAAGTGAGTCTAGTACTTCTCCATTTACACTTGGATGTTTTTATAGTGCAACAATGCAACTGTGGCAGTTGCACAGTGGGTTAAAGAGTGAACTTAAGCTCATGAGGTACAGTGTTTGATTCACCTAGCATTCATATGTGTACTTTCTGACCCTGAGGAAGTCACTTAACTAGACATTGCTCCTGGGCTGCTCTTGTGTGCTGAGTGGGCCTATATGGTCAACAAATGGGTATCAAAATACATTTAGTATATGTGGCACTGCTAGAAAACTGTTTTATTGTGTGACACAATTTTAGATAGAAGGAATGTTTGCATCATCTGAAGTACACCAATATGGATGATCACTAAAATGGTTAAATAAAAAGATAACTGGTCTTCTGAGAAAGGATGTCTCCACTTCACTCAAAATTTTCGGCTCCATATTTGTTGCACAACCATGGCCAATATTTAAATTACTGTTGGATATCATTGCAACATGATCAAAAATAAGGGATGGACATTTATGAAAGGCTTTAGGTAATAATTAACTGAAATGGCTAATGGCTTTGTTTGTTACAGAATGTTGATGCATGCACATAAATATAATCACTGCTCATTAAATTAAGATGTAATCAGCATACGGTTACAGTTAAATTGCCTCCAGTTGTTTGTACCATAGCTAGCAGTGTGTTTTAGTATATATTACAATTAACTGAAATGCCAACAGTTAAGTGTACAGACACAGTCTGATAGTACTGAAGTCCTTACAGCAGCTAACAAGGTGTCTGTGTAGCAAATTACATTACAATTCCTCTTCCTCTATAAACTAGTAGTTAATTATACCCATATGTTTCCTGGCAGTGACTATATACAAACTCCTAGTTCATGCAGTCGACAATGCCTTATTAAACGAGTCTCTCTTCATGTGGTTAACATTGAGTCACAGGACAAATGCATTGTGAAAACTTTTTTATCTGCATAGTCAGTATCTTCCTGGGTGGGGAAGGACAGACCTAAAATAATTAAAAGTGCGCAAGTCTTATTTATTTCTTAAATGCCTATAATCATTCTGAAAAATGAATGTTCAACACTATACTGCAAACTTTTTTTAATGCAGATTATACAGGCTGTCATTTTGAACATTGTTCTAAACTATTCCAAAAGATAAAGTAGAATTACTAATCTGAAGCTAATATAATAAAATAAACATGGCCGACTGACATGTGGGACACTCAACTACATGCAGTCATTTGACACAAATTCTTCTACATCCTGTTGCTTTCAGTATTAGTGGATGGAATTCATACAAATTGTTTTAAATACATTTTCAACTGTTTAATAAAATAGGTCAACCCATTCATATTTATCATGCTTTACTTTGCTATCCTTACAAAGAAATATTTTTATTAAGTGCAATTTATATTCATTTTAAATTCCATAGTAACTCTTCTTTTTCCTTGTATTAGTATAATAGATACCTTCCTTCTGCACACTGTGCTGCTTCCAATCTGGGCTACCTTCCACCATCAGTATCAGTCTGTTCAACATGACCATCACTTGCTGTTACTCATTAGCTGATGTGAAAATGCAGCATAGAAGTAATAGTTCATTAATTCATTCTTTACTGTCAGCTTTAGCTAGTTCACCAAAGTGGAAGAGCTGCAGCTTATCCCAGCAGTCGGTGAACAAAAGACAGAAAATAGTAAGCAGTAATGCCTGACAAGGTGGGCATTATTGGTGAAATAACAGACAACCCAGAGATGTTGTCAGGTACTCTACATTTCTGTTATGTCCATTATTTCCCCTTTAACACCCACCCTGGGGGGGCATTATTTTATTTTGATAATGGGATATCATTTAAATTGTATCATATTTGTTTTTATTAGTATGTATATATATATATATATATATATATATATATATATATATATATATATATATTCTCCCTACTAATGTTTCAACTAGCTGTAGTATATTTGTTATTGAAGTATTTTTGCAGCCAAAACACAATTTAATATCAACACACACACACAAACACACACACACATGCGCACACACACACACACACACACACAGAAAAGCATACACAGATGCAATGTACAGACAGTCTCACACACATATACACAGTAACACATGCACACACATGCACTTTGACATATATATATAACCCACACACACACACACACACACACACACACACACACACACACACACACACACACACACACACACACACACACACACAAATATGCCCAGCAATTACTGCCATTCTTGATTGAATGCATTTCATACATCTCACTGTAATCAAATGAATGAAAATAAATTCATACAGTGCAAGATACTGCAACTATCCATGCTTCTTAGCTGTCTCTGATTTTGTCTCATATTCTTGATCTGTCCCTGAAGAATGTTTCACTTTCTGGTAAATCACTGAGGATTAGAATCAGTCAATAAAGCCAGGCATTAACATTTCATATTTCTTATTGTTCTTATAATACATGTTGATGGAAAACCTCTTGCTTGTTTTCTGACCTGATTTTTTTTACCAAGATTCTTGAGCATAGATATTGAGATGCATGTGCTCTCCTCTATCCCACTCAATCACTGTACTCTTCTCTCTCTCTCAAACACACACACACACACACACACACACACACACACACACACACACACACACACACACACACACTTAAAACCATGCTCAGTGGGGGGAAAGTAAAATGGCATGTCCTTGTAAGTGCTGTAGTAGTTACATTAGTACATTTTCTAGTTGAGTGTTTGAGCCTAGTCTAGGGATAAGTACAAGATAAGTACAAGAAATGGATACCATCCAGTGCCACAGTGTCACGAAAGTTTTTAATATTATCCTCCACCAGAAATATTTCTCATCCTTAGGCCTCACTAAATAGAGTACAGGCAGTGAAATAGAAATATGATTTCTCCACCTTCCTGACTGTAACTACTGGTGTCCCGTTATGATCTATACTAGACCCCATACTTTTCAACATATTCATCAATGACCTCTACACTGTTACAGAAAAGGCTAGTCTAGTTAAAACACTGATGACTTATCCCTAATTTTCTCTGCCAAATTTCTTTCTAAACGCCAAGGCCTTACACAACAATCCTCCTTATCGATAGAATAATGCTAAATAATTCAAAACTATTACTAAAAACCTCAAAAAACCCTAAATACTGCTCTTCACCACAAAATATATCTCTGCATCAAATGTATTCACTGTCTTCTCTATCAACAACACCATGCCAGAACAAGTAAACCACACAAAATTATTGGGTATCATCAAAGATGACCAGTTGAAGTTCAAGTTCTACCATGTATAACATATGGTAAAAATTTGTATTGCCATCTCTCTTCTGTGCTGCCCCAGTCTTCACTAACCTCCATGTCGCACCACTGTCCAAACTTAAGGTGCAGGATAATATAATGGTTAAGGTGTTTACCTTGCAGACACAATGTGCAGAGTTTGATTCTCACCTTTGCCAGCAATATTGGCTAAACTCAAAATGGGCCCAAAGGACAGGTAGTTTAGTACTTACCTAATGACATAATAAAATAAACTAGAGAAGAAAACAAATCAAACCACTGGTTCAACAACAACTTGAACCCGAAATAGCTCGCTTTAAATCTCCCAAAAATGATGTCAGTAAGTTAAGAAGGTTTAAAAAGTTGTTGATTTATTATTAAGTATTAAGCGTTCTGTTTAAAATCACTTTTCGTCGAGTACACCTTACTCAACTTCTTCAGATAAAACAGTGTAATAACCTTTTCTAAACATAAATACTCTGTTTAAACTCCTTTCATGGTCACATGCACAATAACAATGTGGTTATTGGCTGAATGTTAAGACAACCGCATACTTATTTAACAGTTAAAGATACATTTTTACTTTTGCGTTAATGCCAACACTGTTACCTTCCGAGCTAGAATTCATTCACAATTTAGACACACTGACTAAATGCATAAAACATACTAAAAAATGTGTATATGTATACTCGCCTACCATACAGTATAACTGTAAAATATAAACGTAAAAGTGTATAAAACTGAACAAACCCTAAATTTGTTTAATCTAACATGAAATTAAAACCGTATGGTATAATTACTTAAAAAACTCACCTAAAAAGGTCATGCAGTCAATAAAGTGAGTGCAGTACATTCATTAAGTCAGTTTGGTGATGTTATTGTTGTACTACCATATACTCAATATTATACCTAAAGTATTATGTATACGTATTACAATCTCTAATCAGGTCATCTGAATGTTTATAAAAATAGTAATAGTACATGTACGTACTCACACGTTGAGCTATTCTAAATACTAATAAAATGTCAACAAAACATTACTAACATAATGGTCAACTCCTTCTTGTTATCTTACCAAGTTCTTTAAACGAAGTATACACATTATTAAACTCAGTTCATTAATGCCTGGGAATTGACAGGCGTTGAGTCGCCGTTGCCAGATCAATTCACATCTTTCAAGCCTATGTGACTCGGGACCTCCTCTCCCATCACTTTTCAATTGTTGAATAACCCTGAAGTTGAAGAGGTGCCCTGGGTTGTCATTAATATGTCTAGCTAATGCATTTTCAATCTTATTCTTAGCAATGCAATCCATGTGTTCATATATCCTATCACATAGCTTTCTATCGGTCTTGCCGATATAAAACGCGGGACATCAAACACACTTAGCTAGATACACAACCTGCTTACTTTGGCAATCAAATTTGCCTTTCATTTTGAATTTTTTGTTTCTAATTTCAAAGCAAAGGCCAACATCTATATATCTACACTGACGGCACATGTTGCATTTATTCCTATTATGACCTTTTTAGGTGAGTTTTTTAAGTAATTATACCATATGGTTTTAAGTTCATGTTAGATTAAACAGATTTAGGGTTTGTTCAGTTTTATACACTTTTACGTTTATATTTTACAGTTATACTGTATGATAGGAGAGTATACATATACACATTTTTTTAGTATGTTTTTATGCATTTAGTCAGTGTGTCTAAATTGTGAATGAATTCTAGCTCAGAAGGTAACAGTGTTGGCATTAACGCATAAGTAACAATGTATCTTTATCTGTTAAATGAGTATGCGGTTGTCTTAACATTCAGCCAATAACCACATTGTTATTGTGCATGTGACCATGGAAGCAGTTTAAACAGAGTATTTATGTTTAGAAATGGTTATTACACTGTTTTATCTGAAGAAGTTGAGTAAGGTGTATTCGACGAAAAGTGCTTTTTAACAGAACGCTTAATAATTAATAATAAATCAACAACTTTTTAAACCTTCTTAACTTACTGACATTGTTTTTGGGAGATTTAAAGCGAGCTATTTTGGGTTCAAGTTGTTGTTGAGCCAGTGGTTTGATTTGTTTTCTTCTCTACTTTGTTCATGTCAGCGTGTAACATGAACCCTGAAGTGTTGCTCAACTCGTCTCCTGGACCTAGTCAATATGACAGTGAGGGTAATTTAACGGCACTTATCGAACTTTTAACCCAGAAAGTGGATAGCCTTTCTAAAAGACTAGATGATGTGACTCCTTCACAAAGCGGTTCATCGCAACATTGTATTCAAAACCTTTCGGGAAGTACTGGAACATTAACGCAGATTTTGTAATCAATCAAGGTGGCTCCTCAACGATCACGTACAGTATTGATAACAGAAAAAACATCAATGGAAATGAAACTACGGATGTGCGCACCAGCCCTGTACAACAAATTCCTGATAGACCATCTACATCTAGCATCCAAGACTTGAATTCCTGGCTAAACAGAACATTTACTTTTACTCAAAGCGTAAATCCGTTGGACAGTACCTCTGAGGTAAGCACATACTTGGCTACTAAAATTAACTTTTTTTGATGAGAAATTGTTTAAACTTAGGAAAATACAGCTTGAAATAGCGTACTTCCAGGAATGTATTCAACTCAAAATAATACCATAAGGCCTTAGACTTTGGCAGTATCCCACAGATCTAACTGAGGGATCGAACTTTCACAAAGCCTTGATTGAGTTTTTCAATAGACACGGCCTTGAGTTGTTACAAGTGTTTTGTACTCACTACCAACAAGCAGCTGATAAGTTAATAGCCGAGACTAACGGGTTGGACACGGAAATAAAGAAGGACATTGACTTTTTAAGATATCGTTATGATTATGATAGATTTCTTGACAGTATTGACCAACATCTGTCAAAAATTAACTTCACTAAAATTAAAAAAATCAAGAGAGACTTGAGAGACTATGAGGTTGGTGTAGCTTATCCTAAACCGCCAAACTCCCAAGGGAGCTTTTTGCAATATGTAGGTTCTCTCAGGTCTAATAGAGAAGGTGAACAGAACTGTCCGTGCACACCTACTAATGATATAAACCATTCAAAAGTCAATCAGCAACCTGAGGGAGATGGAGTAGTATGCCACAGTGAAAGATTAGCGGCTAACAACTCTAACCAAGTTAATAAACAAACTTCATCAAACCAAAAACATTTTCGGAACCGGGCCTCGAACTATGTACCACCCAAAGGGAGGTCAGCGAAGAACAGGGTGAAAAACAAATGGTAGAAGAAAGGCATTCCACTGGGTTAACGCCAAGTCTACCCAAGTGTAAAATTTTGTACAATTCGAGTATGGACTTCAAAATATTTAATTACTCAGACATTAATGTAATGACTGATATGATTGACTTATTAGCGAAAGGCCACACTTTTGTGCCTACAACACATTTAGATATGGCTACATTCCTGATTGATTTGAAACTATTTGCACGTAAATTAAACTTAGTGGCACTTATGGGGGAAAGAATGAATACTAAGAGTGATTATTATGTGTCTAGTGTATATAACCCACCTTTACATCCTTTGATAACACTTTTTGAACAAATTTGTGAGTTGGACATTCGTAATTTTATGAATCGATCCTATAGTTCAAGACTAGGTAGTGTACACCAGCATAATATTAGTAAGGTGGATAGAGACAGCTTGAGATTTTTTATGTCAGGCACCAGTACGCTTGATGAAACCTGATAAAGGTGGCGGCCTGGCTATTATGAACAATTTGGATTACAACAGCAGGATGTTAGATGTACTTGAGGATCATACATATGTTGAAGTGTCGAGGAATGAACTTAATGGTGCTTATCGAAGAGTTAGGTCCTTCACTGAGGATCTTTATATAGAGGCAAAAATAGATAAGTCACAATACAATTACCTAGTACAACCAGCTCCTAGGATTCCGATGTTGTTCAGAACCCAAAATTTCATAAAAGTGTTGACTGTCCTCCAATGCGCCCATTGGTGAATGCTAGAGACAGCATTACATACCCATGTGCAAAAGTGGTGGACAACTTTCTAAAGAAATACGTTGCCCATGAACCAGAAATTTCTAAAGATTTGTGGTCCTTTTTGGAGAGTATTAATAAGCTCTCCTTTAATGAGAAATATTTGGTCCTCACTATTGATGTAAAAGACCTTTATTCATCCAGCCCTCATAGTGAAGGAATAGAATGGGTGTCCATTATGATGCATCGCCATGGTGCACCCATAGGTGAGATTCAACTGGTGGAAGAACTTCTTGATATTGCGTTATCTTACAATTATGTCACCTTTAACACCAAGCTGTACCATCAGAGGGTCGGAGTGGCTATGGGCTCCCCCTGTGGGCGAGCCTAGCTAATGTTGTAATGGCTTATTGGGAAAGGGAACATGTTTTAACCCATCTCATATTTCAACACCAAATCCAGTTTTACACACGTTTCCTTGATGATATATTCATTTTGTTGAAAGGAAACGTAGTGGATGTACAAAATATGTTGGATCATATCAACTCTAGTACTAGTTTTTTGAAGTTCACTTTATCCTCTAGTAAAGACAAAATTGCATACTTTAGATGTGGAGTTGAGTAGGGATTATCAGAATAGGATGTATGTGGCTAAAATCTACCGGAAAGACACCTACTCTAATGCATTCCTCCATTATACCAGTTGTCACCCTTCATTCCAGAAAAAAATCTGTAGTGAAGGGCCAACTGGTAAGAGCCGCGAGGATGGTGTCCAGAGATGATGATTTTGATGAAGATTTTGTTTATTGAAAACTTTCTTTAAACAAAGAGGGTATCCGATTTCCCTCATTTCGGAAACCATCAGAGAGGTCCAGCATAAAAGGATGTCAGGCATATATACACCAATTTTGAGTAACAATGTTGCTAGTAGATCATGGGAAAGGACGCCAAAACAGTTGTTTAGTCCTTACAGTTTTATTTGCACATTTATGCTTGACTCTAGTGAAGTAGTGGCCATCATTATGAAGAACTGGGAAATTTTAATGAGGGACGGGCATCTTAGATCTCTTTTCCCAGCACTGCCTAAATTAGTGTATAGACGAGGTAGTAACCTGAAGTCGATTTTGGAGGCTAAGAGTAGGACACCTAGCGACAGAGACGGCATGAATAAATGCAACATGTGCCATCAGTGTAGATATATAGATGTTGGCCTTTGCTTTGAAATTAGAAAGAAAAAATGCAAAACAAAAGGCAAATTTGATTACCAAAGCAAGCAGGTTGTGTATCTAGCTAAGTGTGTTTGATGTCCCGCGTTTTATATCGGCAAGACCGATAGAAAGCTATGTGATAGGATATATGAACACACGGATTGCATTGCTAAGAATAAGCTTGAAAATGCATTAGCTAGACATATTAATGACAACCCAGGGCACCACTTCATCTTCAGTGTTATTCAACAATTGAAAAGTGATGGGAGAGGAGGTCCCGAGTCACTTAGGCTTGAAAGATGTGAATTGATCTGGCAACGGTGACTCAACGCCTGTCAATTCCCAGGCATTAATGAACTGAGTTTAATAATGTGTATACTTCATTTAAAGAACTTGGTAAGATAACAAGAAGGAGTTGACCATTATGTTAGTAATGTTTTGTTGACATTTTATTAGTATTTAGAATAGCTCAACGTGTGAGTACGTACATGTACTATTACTATTTTTATAAACTTTCAGAGACCTGGATAGAGATTGTAATACGTATACATAATACTTTAGGTATAATATTGAGTATATGGTAGTACAACAATAACATCACCAAACTGACTTAATGAATGTACTGCACTCACTTTATTGACTGCATGACCTTTTTAGGTGAGTTTTTTTAAGTAATTATACCATTCGGTTTTAAGTTCATGTTAGATTAAACAAATTTAGGGTTTGTTCAGTTTTATACACTTTTACGTTTATATTTTACAGTTATACTGTATGGTAAGAAAGTATACATATACACATTTTTTAGTATGTTTTTATGCATTTAGTCAGTGTGTCTAAATTGTGAATGAATTCTAGCTCGGAAGGTAACAGTGTTGGCATTAGCGCAAAAGTAACAATGTATCTTTAACTGTTAAATAAGTATGCAGTTGTCTTAACATTCAGCCAATAACCACTCTGTTATTGTGCATGTGACCATGGAATGAGTTTAAACAGAGTATTTATGTTTAGAAATGGTTATTACACTGTTTTATCTGAAGAAGTTGAGTAAGGTGTACTCGACGAAAAGTGATTTTAAACAGAACGCTTAGTAATTAATAATAAATCAACAACTTTTTAAACCTTCTTAACTTACTGACATTGTTTTTGACATAATAAAATAACCAAATCTGCAGTAAACTATAACAATTGAATAGCTTCCTATTGAATTGATGAGTGCAGGCAGTCGAAAAAAAATCTCAGTGGTCATTTTTCTCATTCAAACATCTCCTTTATAAGGGAGCAAAACAACCCCCACTCTCCCAGAACTTATATATATATTAACTCCACGATGGCCATACCTCAGAGAAAAGGGAATACTCCATGAAATGGCCATCTCATGTTTAGTATATACAAGTCCATTTTTTCAGCCATTCAATGTCCATGTTTCAGGACTCACTTTAGTAGGTCCCAACATTTCAAATGGCTACCCAAAAGAACACACTACTGCCTAGCCCTCAGAGAATTAAACTCGTTATAATTATCGCAGCACCTAGATCTTTCTCAGCTTACTACAACACGCAAGCATTTCTACAAGTGAAAAAACTGTCCAGCCCTTAACAATGTAATACAACACTACTCCCAACAGAATTTCATGTTCTAGAGAAAAATCACTAATCACGATGACCAATCATTTAGCACTGCAGGTGACTCTCTGCATTGAAACAGTCTAGCTAAACTATGCCACCAAATCCTACTAACACTGAAATTCATTCAGAATCCAGACTCATTTAAAATACTACTAAAACTTCACCTACTAAATCAATGGATCTGTATTTTTTAACACCTTTATTGAATTACCACTTGTGACATAGGCACGTGTACATGTATATAAAAGTAATAAAACTGTATTAGCAAGTTAAATTTAATAAACATCATGGTTCACATATATTGCTATATATATATATATATATATATATATATATATATATATATATATATATATATATATATATATATATATATATTTAAGCTAAGCAACATTACATAAATGATTCAGTTCCTGTTCCTTTTTTAAAACAAGAAACATATTTATTAAACCATCACTTACAACATAAGCAATCTTACATTTATATAAAGAAAAACAAACCACACAGGCACAACCCTAGTTACAAGCGTTTTACATCAGAAACCATACTGACATACTCCCAGTTGCAAACATTACACATCATTTATAATCTACCCAATTGTTTGCAGTTAAACATTGCATAGCTCATTTAAGTCATGCCTCCTTTAAAACCTCATTTCTCTCCTGTATGTGTTGTTCCCACAATTCCCATTTTTTCCTGTGTAGGTTGCTCCTACCTTTTTCTAAAGATCTCAGTTCCAGTTTTATTTCTGTAACTATATTCACTACTTCTAATATAGTTGGTTTAGATTTTGATTTCCACTTTCTAGTAATTGATCTGTACTTGTACATCTCCATGATAAATGCCGCTGTTATCTTCAGCTTGTCATATCATCAGACCATCTCTTCATTCAGAATCCTTTGCCCCCACAGTCAGTCTTCACCAGTACCTGGAGATCTGGTAGCATTTCCAAGTCATGTATATAGTTTCCAGACACTACTCACCCTTCACCCCTATAATTCTAATGTAATCGTTCTGATAGCCATATATAATTATGTATTAAATCTGCGTCACGCCCTGCCTTTTAACTAAAGCATTATATTTTTCTATGCTATCTAGTTCCTTCACTCATCTCCATGTTGTTATGTTTCTAAGCACTAATCACATGATCTTTTATGTATTTAAAAAAAAAACACATTTGTGCAGCTCTTCAGATGCTCAATGTTCAACATCTGCTAATACATAAGCATCTTTTATACTGTAATAACTATCTTTATTTCTTATGAATGCAATCTAATTAACAAATGAATGTGTAATTAATGTCTGTTTATATGTATTACTGAATGTCTGTTTAAAGATGTTTATAGTATATTAGAGCTCTTTTCCCAGGGCCACCACTGAAAAGAGGGTTTTGACTAAAACTAGTTGGGCAAACCTGGTACGAAAAAACATAATAAATAAATAAATACATAAATAAACATTCAGGCACCATACTCACATTTTCTCATTTGAAGAAATGGACATACAAAGCTGATTAATTCCAACAATGCTAGTCAGGTATGACTTCACTGACTGACACACTGCTGACTGCCATCCCATCATTTCTAAATAATTTCCAACATTATTCTGCCATTTACTCTTTGGCAGAGGGCTGATACTCAGTCTATCGCTCTCACCCCACCCTTCAACATGTCACAACAAACGACTGTTCTCAGACTTTATTCTCTCCTCTTCCTCAGTCAAAACTAAGGCAGTTAAGTAGGTTCTCACACACTAAACCACTGATGTGGAAGCAGACAGAGCACACTGCAATTGCTCTCCATTTCTCCATGTCAGCTGTAGCACGTTAGTTATATAGCTTTTATTTATTTTATTATTATTTTATTTGCAGTTGGTTTACCAGGATAGTCCATTGGGCCAAGATGAACCTGTTTTCAATGGAGTCCTGGGGAGAAAAGCTCCAAAAACAAGCAAGGTTACAATAAGGTTTTAGGTTACAGTCATTACAAATATTACAGACTAGAGAAAACACATTACAAATAGTACAGACTAGTGAAAAACATTAAAGATGCTATAGACTAGTTAAAAAAGAACATTACAATATAAATACTTAGAAGCCATTACATCTTAAGGAAGCTTGCACTTAAGAGGTGCATTCTAATACATTCTTTGTAAATAGCTTAGTATGTGCAAGAGCAGGATGTATGAGTTAGGAGAATAAGTAAAATGGAAATTGCCAGTGTAAAGAGGGGAGGAGATTATGTGGGGTGGGAGCAGGAGCATTCCCACTGGGATATTAGATGTGAGTGAAGAGATTTTTTGAATGAAAAGCGGTTAGAGGTGGTACGAATGGATGGTGGTAGGGAGTTCGAGAGACATGCTAGACCATAGGATAGGAGATTTTTATCTGTGGGATGAGTTGGTTTATACAATTCTATTAGGTTTTGGTTGTTAGATCTTAGTAATCTATCAGGGAGGTGCATTTTAAAGGCAGAGGAAAGGGAGGGACAGAGGGAGGGGTTGACAATGAACTTGTGTGCAAGAGTAAGTTGAGTGTAGGTGAGATGATTGGATAGTTCTAGCAATTTTAGTTTGTGGAGAGATGTACAGTGGTGGGTGGAGGACTTATGGCTGGTAGCAAACTTGCCAATTCTGTTGTAGCAAGAGGAAAGTTGTGTTTTAAGGGAAGATTGTAGGCTAGTTAGGAGTGGGGCTCCATAGAGGAGGGAGGGGATAAGAAATGTGGTAGAGAGAGTGAATTTTAGTGGAGGGTGTGAGATAACGATTTTGTTGGTAGAGCATGCCAAGTTTTTGGTGTTTTTTTCTTTTTTTTATATATAGTTGAAGGTGGGACTTGAATTTAAGCTGACTGTCAATATGGACCCCTAGTAATTTGGCCTCTGATACCAATTCAAGAGATGTGTTGTAATGACTAGTGATAGAGAATGTGTTTGTATTGAAAGAGGTGAATTTAGAGGCAGTAAATACCATTAATTTCGTTTTAGAGGCATTGAGTGCTAGGTGATTTTTTTCATCCATTGTTTAGTGGTTGAGAATGCATCTTGTGTAAGCTTTAAGAGTGTAGGGATGGAGGTGGCAGAACAGATAATAGTTGAATCATCTGCGTATTGGATAATATTTAAGAAAGGGATGGAGTTGCGGAAGTCATTTATAAATATATTGAAGAGGAGGGGACCCAGTATGGATCCCTGGGGAACTCCAGTTGGGGTGTTAAGGAATGAGGAGGTGGTCTTTTTCCATTTTACTGCTTGATATCTATTGGATAAGTAGCTGGAGAACCAGTTCAAAGAGGAAGGTGATAGTTTAAGCTTAGAGAGTTTAGTTAGAAGTAGATTGTGAGAGAGTGTCAATGGCCTTAGGGAGGTCAAGTAGGAGGGTAGAAACAATGTGGCTGGAGTCCCGGGCTTTATTCACAGTTTCCAGGAAGGAGAGGAGGGCTGTCATAGTGCTGTGACCGGGTCTAAAACTATGTTGTGTGGGAGTTAGTAGGTGATTGTCTAAGAGATGTGGTAGGAGTTGTAGATGGATACACTTTTCTAGGAGTTTAGAGATGGGAGACAGAATAGCGATGGGATGGAAATTAATAATATTGTTATTGTTGCCACCTTTATGTAAAGGTATGATAAAAGCCTTTTTCCAAATTTGGGGTACTATACTTTCTTGGATAGAGTGGTTGATTAGAATGCTGATGGGGTAGGCAATGGCTTCGGCAGCTATGCTAAGAAAGTATGAAGGAATGTTATCGGGAGCATTAGAGCATGGCTTCAGTTTCTGAAGGAGTTTTTTGTGGTAGATGTGGGTATAGGTTTTAATGAGAAAGGTGGAGAGTGGGAATAAGGGGTATTTGAGGGTGGTGGTGATGGAGAAGAAATGAGAGGAGAAGCAGAAGTGGGGGGTGTAGTGTTGGCAGAGGAGGATGGGGGTGAAATGTAGGGTGTGGTGGCATCTGAGAATGATGAGGTTAGTTTGGAAATAGAATCAATGAAAAAAGATTTAAATTGTGTAGCCAAATCTATGTCTGGAGCATTGGGGTCTGGGCTGGGGTTATCTGTTTTTTGTTAAGGAGGGTGGAGATTCCTTTCCAGAATTTTTGAGGGTTTGTTTTATTGTTGTTTTGGAGTATGGAAAAGTAATTCTATCAATCAGTGATGATGAGCTTTTTTACTTTGTTTCTAAGTGTTTTGTATTCATTATGGGTGAGGGGAGTCCTATTTTTCTGGTAATGTGCCCAAGCTTTATTTCTGTGGCGTATGGTTGCTAGTGTGTTTTTGGTTAGCCAAGGGGCAGTTTTGATTTTTGTTCTTTTTGTCTTTATAGGAGCATGGTGGTCTAGGAGGTTTAAGAAAGTTGAGTTGAAGTGGGCAACTGTGTTTTCTAGGGGTAGAGTTTTTAGAGTGTTCCAGTTTATCACTTTTAGAGAGTTAGAAAAGGTAATGGGGTTGAAGTTTTTGTTGGTGGTGAGTAGTAATATAATTATGAGTAAGATATAAGGGTGAAGAAAGTCGATGTGTGAATGTGGGTAAGTGGTCACTAAGGGGATCGGAAAGGGTGCCGCTCTCAGAAGTAATGGGGATGAGAGACTAAAATCCAGTCTAGGGTACTACCACTGGAGAGGTTTTTTGAGGGGCGGGTTATGGAGTTGATTATCTGAGAGAAATTATAGAGGTTGATGTTAAGTGCGTTTGTGGGAGACTGAATGGAGGACCAATTGATATTCATGTCTCCCAAAATTATTGTTTCATTGCTAATGTTGGTAGAAGGCCAGGAGAAGATGTCCTCGAGTTTAGCTTTAAATATGGCAACATCTCGCTAGAGAGATTTTGCTTATCATGTAGTGCATATTCCTACTAAAAGGCATTCTGAAAAAAGACCTCATAGAAACTAAATAATGCAAAGTCCACATAGTATCAGAATGGGGAAATACATCTGCAGAAATGAAAGAATATATGTTTTCCAGAATGTATGTCTGGAAGTACTGAAATATAATTCACATTTGAAGAATCTCCACCTGCAACAAACAGGGATTTTCTCATTACAAGGCACCATAGAAGACAACTGGAAACCAGTCCAATCAGAAACAGACTTTTGATTTATTCCTTAATATGAATGAAATAGTAGACAAGTCAGAAAAGGTACAGTATGTCATATTTGTACATGCTACTGGAGAAAAAGCACTGGAGATGCTATTGTTTTGCACATCTTGAACAGCACAAAGATAAAAAGCCTCAGAGAGAAATTAGTATGCAGTTGGAAAAAGCTTGATATTTATTAACCACTTACAAAGGAAAAGGATGCAACAGAAACTATAGATGTTTATGATACTGAGCTAAAAATCCAAAGACAGTTTATGGAGAGTTTCATAATTCATTTCTAAGGGACATAGCAGTTTGTGGTGTAAGAAAAAAATCAAGCATGGGGCAGGTTTATCAGGGAAGGTGACCTGAAATTATCAAATATGTATTTGTGCAGAGACAGATAATGTAGGAAATATAGTCAAGGTAAACATTTGTATTAGTCCCACACCAAAACCTCTGCAAAGATGGCAGGTGCTCAGGCTCACAAAACAAAATGCAAAAGAACAAATAGCCAGCACTCTACTGGATCATACATATTTTAATGTGTAAAAACACAAGAAACAGACCGGTTTCCGCCCAATGGCCAAACACATTAAAATATGTGTGCTCCAGTAGAGTGCTGGCTATTTGTTCTTAAACATTTGTATAAGCACACATATCTTGAGAAGACATCACCCTGTCTTGCCAGTGATGGAAGCAAGCAAAGCTAATTGCTGGGCAAACTCTAATATGTGTATCAGCCAAGCTGATATGAAGAAAGCAAATTGTGAAGACAGCATATTGATGTGTTGATACCATGTGCATATTTTCTGCAGTGTCCTTAGAAAGTCAAAATTCGTATCACTGCAAAAGTCAATGGACTAAAACTGATACATTCATCATAGTTACAGCAGACACCTGGGTTTAGTACAACATAATTATGGATTGTTTATTCATAAAAATGGGCTTGAGAAATTCATGTGTCCAGCATCTCATTACTAATTTGGGGAATAAAATTAAACTGCTTGACCAGATTAAGGTGTTTTATGTGTATCAAAACAACCATAACAATGTATTATTTCAAGGTGTGTCTGCTCAGCAGGCTAACATATTAAGAATTTATACTCTTGAAGCAGTGGGCAGGAGACAGAGCATTCATACTGTGCAGATGCAGGACTACTGTCCAGGAGGGTGCAGTGCACTGACAAGGATTTGTATATTAAAGTGGCAACAATTTGCACAGTTATAGAGTAAATGAGTCACAAGCTGAGGTAGTGTAGTGGTTAGAGTTGCGGCTTTATATGCAGGCGTTTATGGTTTGAGTCCCAGGACAGGCAATTTACTTGGGTGGTAGATTGGAATAATGGTTAAGGTGTTTACCTTACAGCCATAATGTGCAGGGATTGATTCTCACCTGGGGTAATTGGATAGGCTTAAAATGGCCCCCAAGGGCAGCTAGCCTGCTTCTAAACTATGAACCTATGTCTTCAGCAACAATGATTTGCATATCTATGCTATTTGAACTGCAAAGCCTCAGGAGGAGAATACAGTAAGCCTTAATGCAGGAACTTAAAGCACATTGGAATGCACAATGTTGACTTGATATCACCTGCAGATACAATTTCAGAATTTCTTTATCATCAAGAAAATGACTTAGAGAGACAGTTATTAATAAAATAAATAATTATATACAACTGACACAATGGATAAGTGACAAGGGAAAAATTCCATTACTAATTTGAATGTAATACACCTAATGTGTCAACATTCAGGAGTCACGGGGACCGATGTTCAGACTCGTTACAGTGATTGTGCCAAATCAGCTCTATAATTTCATGTTTCTTAGGGTACATAAAATATGGTTATTCATTTCAAGGAAAGCTTTTAGAAGTTATAATTTAAGAATAATTATGTCAACTTGTTCTAGCTTAGATACTAGAATATTTCAAAAAGTTACATGAGGTTTTATTTCGTTGTATTTCACTTTTTTACTTGCTTGCGAATAAATATTTATACATCGTGTAAATATGTTTTTTTCTTGTTGGTGAAGATGAACACCACTTTTAAATTAAAAAAAAATAATATTTTGTCTTTGTTGTTATTGTTCAAGAAATGTAAATAAAATATTAAAAAAAAAGGATTTATGAAATATACCTGGTGAAAGTTACATGTGAACAGAAGGGCACATTATATTGTGAACTGGCTTGGAATACACAAAGACACTGAACTGAAAAAAGAAATATCCAGTAAGGAGCATGTATAACAAAAGCAGCAAATCAGGAAATGAAGTTACTTGACATTTATTTCAATTCAAGGACAGTCAGCATCGAATTACCCTGAGGTCATTAGATAAAATATAATTGTTCACCAACTGTTTAACATCCTCAAAATCAATGTTTCTTTAATATGCTACCAATTATATACAGATAATGATCAAACGTTCGTAACACATGGACCTTCATCATGCTGCATCTTCATCAAAATGACGTCACAAAATGCAGAATAATTCCTCACTAATGTTCCCTGAACTAGGGCATTCACCAGGCATGCCAGAAAATCATTCTCAGGGAAGGTGTCAGCAACATTTCAGGGGAATGGAACACATGATAGGCAAGAAAAAAGAAATGCACCTTAATTGTGTCACTCATATTCCCTGAGCCAAACCATTAACCAGGTACGCAACAGAAGCATGAGTAGGAAAGGTGTACGGAAAAAATGCATTGCATAAAAATCGAATACAGTTGCAGACAGACAAGTGAATATTGTAAAACATAACAGCCCTCAGAGGATTAGAACCCTGCATTGAGTGTACTGACAATATCCACATCCCTTCCATGGAAGACATTAATGTGAAACAATTAGCTTTACAGTATTGTCTGATGCCGTGCATCAATGGTCAGCTGATCTGTGTGACCAGTGACATTATTCTTATCTCATAAAATTATTTTTCTTCATTTTGCCATAGGATGAGAAGTGTCATTCTTCTATGGTGATATACTGAGATTGATGTAACCTCTTGTGGGCATGTGTGTCTTGCATCTATCTATGCTTTGACCAAATTATAGGATGAAATGGCAATATAGGACAGAGATGAAAAGCAAAAGCAATGTGAGATGAGCAAATAAGGAATGAACAGGATGGAGGTAGTATAGCAACATGCATTTTAACTCCTTAGCTCAACAAACCTGGTGAAGTACAACAATAGTTTTAATTGCTTGATGACGAAAATCCTAAGTGATTTGTCAGAAAACTACACAACAACTATACAAAGTAAAGATAATGGTGAGTGGATGGTACAATATACATGGGTGGACATAGACACAATAAGGAGGAGATCACCTCATCGTGGAATAGAACTGTGAATTTGAAGATGCAGTCTCTGACACCTTAAACTCAGTGGGAGATTACTTTTTACTTTTCACCCTGAAACTGTCACCATAGGGACCTGCCTCAGAAGGTGGAATCAATG
>NC_056744.1:231576402-231596402 GCF_019279795.1 Protopterus annectens
TAGTCTAGACATTTAACTGCCTGATGTTTATTAGAGAGGTAACTAGTGAACCAACTGGTGGTATAAGGAGATACTCCAAGGTCAGTGCGCTTTTCTATAAGAAAGTGCTGGGGAACAGTATCAAAGGCCTTAGATAGGTCAAGGAACAGAGAGGAAACAAGTTTTACCAAGTCTTGAGCTTTGCTATCCATGTCAATGAAGGAAAATAGAGATGTGTTAGTACTGTGTCCTGGTGTAAAGCCATGCTATGTGGAAGTGAGGAGCTGATTGTTAAAGAGGTAGTGGAGCAGTTGTGAATGGATGCATTATTAAAGGAGTTTATAGAGTGGTGACAGGCAATGGGGCAAAAGGTGGAAAATTCAGTGGAGCTGTCACCTTTGCGCAGTGGTATAATGAAAGTATTTTTCCAGAGAGTTAGAATGTAAGCTTCTTGAATAGATCTATTAATGAGGATGGATATAGGAAATGCAATGGCATCAGCTGCCATCTTGAGATATTCTGCAGGCTTTGAGTATGAGGAGGAGTCTCTTAATTGTGCTAGTGGGAACTGGCTGGAGTGAGAAAGTAGGTAACGTTGAGGAAGCAGTGAAGTGGAGGAGTGAGTGTGGGTAATGGGGTGAGGAAGGAGGGAATCAGTCTTTTTTTGGGTTGATGTGATAGTGGTCAGTTATGTTCGGTGGTGGGAAGAGATTATGTATTTGAAGTGACATTCTTTATGCATTCAATGAAATGGTTGTTAAAGATGTTGGCTATTTGTGCACTAGTTTTGTCTGGTAGAGCATTGGGGTTATTTTTTTCGCTGGGATTGAGAAGTGATGAAATGGATGACCAGAATTTTTTGGAGTTATCTTTGCTGATGGATTGTAATGAGTGATAGTCATCTGTTTTGTGTTTTGATACAGCTTTTTTAGTCATATTGCAGAGATGCCTGCACTTGTTTAGGTCTGAGGGAGATTAGGATGTGTGCCACAGTTTCCAGAGCTTGTCTCTGGATCTCATTAGATCTTTAGCTTTAGTACTTTTGGATAGCCGGGAGGGGGGGGGTAAAGTTGCTTTTGATTCTTTTCGTGCATAGGGGTGCTAGGTGGTTAATGATGCCAAGGAAAGTTGGGTTGAAGATGTTGACTGACTGCTTCATCCAGAGGAAGATGGAGCAGTTGATAGTTTTTAAAGTGCTGATGAGTGATTGTTGGTTAAAGTTACAGATATTCTGAATAGTTTTGTACTGATAGTCTTTAAGCAGGAGGAGGAAAGTTTTAAAGGCATAAGCAGGGAGATGCTTGCTCAAACTATCCGGGAAGGTCCCAACATCCGAGAATTTGGTGGGGTGAGACACTAAAATCCAGACAAGTATGGAACCTTTACTGTTTTTATTGGAAAATCTATTGGGGGTGGGGATGAGATGGGTGATGTTAAGAAGGTTTATGCTTGAGTTCAGGAAATTACAAGTGAGGTTCAGCCAGTTGATAATGATGTCTCCTAGCATGATAGTTTCATTTTGTATGGTATAAGATATCCAAGATAGTATGTCTTCAAGGATAGAGATGTTTGAACCTGGTGGAATATATAGTACTGTAAGCACAGAGTTTTGGAGTTGTTGATTTTTAGGTTCATAGGTTCATAGGTTCGTACTAGGCTATCTACCCTAGGGCATTTATAAGCCTAGCCAGAGTGTATGTGGCTTACACCACCCCTTAGGATGAGAATACTATGCCCTTTTAGGGTTTAGTTTACTATGCCTCTGTCTAGTAGTGACAAAGAGATGACCCCCGGGGTAAACCTACGATCTCCCATCCACTCGTCGAGATTTCTCTTGAATAGAGTCAGTGAGGGGCTCTGCCTAACATGGACTGGGATTCTGTTCCAGAGTGTAGGGAGCCTTTGGGTTATGAATCTGTCCCTCCAGCACATTCTATTTATTTCTGTGTTGAGGTTTAAGTCACTTGTTCTCGTGGCTCTGATGGATTTGGATTTTCTGAGGTGGAGCATGTCCATTAATTCAGGATTGGACATGGCCTTGTACGTCAGGCACAGATCACCTTTGAGTAGGCGGTATGCGACTGAATAGAGCTGGAGTTTTTTCAGTCGGGCAGCATATGACATATGTTTAAGACCCTTTATCCTCTTGGTGAGGAACTTTTGGGGTCTTTCCAACTGCTGAAGGTGTCGGGTGAGATACATCCCAAATGGGGCATTGTACTCAATCATTGGCCTGATAAGAGAAGAGTACAGGGGCACAATGACCTCTCTTGATCTAGATGTGAAACCCTTCATGATAAGGTGGGCAATATAGAAGGTCTTCCTAACCACTTTGGCAATGTGAGTGTCAAATGAGAGGTTACTGTCAACCTGGGTCCCTAGGTCCCTGATTAACTCTTCCGTACTTAATGGATTACCACCTATGTGGTAATTTGTCAGTACCTTGTTTTTCCCAAAGGGTATGACTATACATTTTTTGGCGTTTAGCTTAAGGCCATGGCTCTGGCACCAATTATCCATTTCTATGAGGCCTCTCTGAAGGATGTTTGTGTCCGCTGGAGTATCAATTATGGTGCCCAGTTTGCAGTCATCTGCGAACTTTGTCAGCCACAATCCTCCTATGTTTGCCTGTACCTTGGAAAAATAAATGCCGAACAAGAGAGGTCCCAGGACTGAGCCCTGTGGGACACCGCTTGTGACTGGCTTAGAGTCTGACATAGCTCCAGCAACTCTGACCCTGTGGGTTCTGTCCTTGAGCCAGTTTGCAACCCATCTTGTGACATATGGGTTTACATTTAAGCTGGTGAGTTTGTCTATGATGCCCGAGTGGGGTATTGTGTCAAAGGCTTTTGCAAGGTCAAGGTAGGCTGTGTGAACTGCCTTACCCTCATCAATGGCCTTAGTGACTGTTTCAAAAAGTCGACCAAGTTCAGAAGGCAGGATCTGCCCTTGACAAAGCCAAATTGGGTAGGATCCAATGTCTGTAGGTCCCCAATGTCTTTGTTTATGAGTTCCATAATGATCCTCTCCATAGCTTTGCAGACCAGGCTCGTCAGGCTTATGGGGCGGTAATTTCCAGGGTCCGTAGAAGCACCGCCTTTGTGAAGTGGGACCACTGTTGCCGTACACCACTCTTTGGGTACGTATCCTGTGGTAAGGCTAAGATTAAACAGCAGCCTTATGTGTGGGTTTAGTTCCTCTTGGAGTTCATGTAGCACACAGCCCGGGACACCATCCGGTCCCATTGATGCTGTGTTTTTAGCTTTAGAGAGGGCGGCTCTCACCTGGGCATCTGAGATGTTAGGGAGGCTACACTCTGCTGGGATAGTTATTTCTCCTTTTGGGGAAGAGAAATTTGCACTGAACCTGTCTGCCAGAATGTTGGCAATGTCAGTGGGTTCAGTGTATTTTGTGTCATTTTGGACTAACTCTGAACATATCTGGGAGTTTCCACCCAGGTTTCTAACATAGCTAAAGAAGGCCTTGTGATTGTCTTTTGTGTCATTTGATTTTTCTCTCAAAGTTGGCCTTGGATGATTTTATGAGTGATCGTAGTTTTTGCTAGTACTGATCAGAGATGCCTTTCCTTTTAGGGATTTTGCTCTGTCATGTAGTAGCTTCCTCCTTCTGTTGTAAAGTTTGTTTATGGCTGGGGTCCACCAGACCGGTCGCCTGCCTTTGGGGAATGGGTCTTGGTTTTATTTGGGATTGCATGATCCATGCATTCTTGAAGGTGCCCATAGAAGGCATTTGCAAGGGATTCAGCAGTGTGGGTTGTGGTTTCCACTGGCCCAGGGGCCTTGAAAGATACCACTTCAGTCTTAAGAAGTGTGAAGTTTGCTTTTGAGAAGTTCTTCACTGTGGTCTTTTGTGCAGGGGTGGGGCGGGATGTGGATTTCCAGTGAGATTAATTTATGGTCTGATCTTACCAAAGAGGGATGTACTTCCGGTGTGGAGCATTTTGTCCCCATGTTTATGATGATCAGGTCTAGTATATTGTCTCCTCTTGTGGGAATGGTGACTAGTTGTTCCATTGCATTTGAGTTTATGAATTCTAAGAACCTTTGGGCTAGAGTGTTGGGGCTTGAGTAATGTTCCCAGTCTATGTTTGGGTAGTTGAAGTCTCCCAAAATGATGGTATTTGGAGAGACATTCATACTTTCCAGTGTCTTCAGGAAGGCTGTGTGGGGTTCCTGAGTTTGAGAGGGTGGTCTATAGCATGCTACAAACTGCAAGGCAGTTTTGCCTATGATTAGTTGCACCTGGATAGTCTCCGATGCTTCATGCGTTGCCACTAACCTGGAGGTGTGGGTATCGTTGATGAAAATGGATACTCCCCCTCCTTTTGTGGTTCTGTCCAAGTTTTGGGGCCGGAAAGCATGATATGAGGTAAAACCTGATAGTGCTGGGGTGCTCTCAGGAGCCTTGAACCAGGTTTCAGTCACTGCACAGACATCGATGTTCTCCATACTGAGAAGGGCTTCGAGGTCGTGCATCTTGAGGTTTAGACTTCTGGCATTGAGCAGCATTACCCTTAGTTTTTTCCACTTGTGTTTTCTAGGGAGGTAGGTTTGTCATTTGAGCCTTGCCTAAAAAAGGCACTATGGGGGTGGCAAGAGCCTTGGCCAATATCCGGAAGCCCAGGGGTGACAGGTGCAAGCCATCCCTTGTGAAGCAGCGTGGCTTGTCAAGCATGTCATCCCAAGCAGACAGACATTGGATCCCCCTAGAATGACACCAGTAATTAAGCCAATTGTTAAAACTGATCATTTTGTCTTTGTACTGAATGTGATAAGGATTTCTGCCTTATTAAATTGGATGGAAATAGAATGAGGAGTAATATTAAGTGAGTTACGATAGAAGAGGGCAAGTCCTCTAGCTTTTTTGTGGCTTCTGTCTGCTCTAATAAGGTTATAGCCAAGAGGTAGAATTTCTGTATCATTTTTGGTAGGTTTAAGACAGGTCTTTGTGGCAGTTAGAATATCAGGAGTGTTCTGTGACAACCAGGCATGGAAGTTGGAAATTTTGTTACAGATGCTTTGAAAGCTTAATGTGATTATTTTTAGGGATTCAGAATCAAAATTTGTAGAAGGGGGAGGACAAGTATTGGGGCTAGAGTGAACAGAAGGGGTGGGGGAGAGCTGGGACCTGGATTAGGGTGGATATCAACACTGATGATTAATTTTGAGAAGTTGGTGTGAAGGGATGAGTTTGGAGTGGTATATTTTATTTTGCAAAGATAAAATTTAGTGGGGTAGATATGTGTTTTAGTTTGGTGTATATGGCATTTTTGGAATCAGAGAGGGTTTATGGTATAAAGACTGGGAAATATAATACAGTAGCTTTGTGAGAAAGGTGGATTAAGGGTGTATCATGTAGAAGAGCCTTTGTAGGAAGTAGTGAAGATTGTATTTAAAGAAGTAGAGGCTGTTAGTGTGTGTAGTGTGAGTGGGATGTGGAGGGAAATATAAGCTAAGGCTGAAGACATGATGTTGGCTGGGTGCTAAAGAATATGAGAATAAGAGTTTGGAAGTTAGAAATCAAGGGAGTGGAGAAATGAGGAAAGCAGTGGTGTGGGGAGGGGTGTAGTTAGTGAGGCTATCAGTAGTTGTGGGGGTGGAAGTATAGCTTAATAGGTAGGTGTGACCATTTGGTGGGAGTGCAAGTATGTGATGTTAATTACTGGTGATGTAAGAAGGGGTGCTGTGAGAGAGGAGTGATGGGGTATAGATGTAGATGTAGAGGGGGTGGGTGGAATATGGGGTATGGCAGAGGAGCTCAGTGAACCCAAGCAGAGCAATGGTGAATGGAGCAGGAAGAAACCTATTGACTGATCAGCAAAATCCACCAGGTCACCTTAGCAAAAAAATAAGTAAATAATCAGCTTGAATTACATACTGCAGGTCAGTATTATCAATTTATCTAAAAATGCAGCACCTTTCCTTATTCATGGTATTAGAATCAGAGTGGTTGTGGCCAGGATGATCTACTATGTTAATGGTGTTTAAACACTCTGAGCAAGGGTTACTAAAGGTAGAATAGAGAAGGGGTGGATGTGACTAGATTCAGGGGTGTCCTGGTTGGTGTGCATACCAACTCACAACTACAGAGGCAGAAGTATAATAAATTATCAACAACAGTAGGTGGGTTGATGGGCTTATCTTTCCACATATGTAGTTAAGACATTCTTGATGTATTAAATGCACTTCCTGCACTGTCAAAATGCCTGGGTTGTATAGTCTAATCCTTATGTGCAGCCTAGAGTGCTTTATGGAGGTGTTAATGCCACGGATATTGATACTAAGTGCCTTCAATGCTGATCATACTATATTCCAGAGAAAGGTGCACGTTTCCATTGACTGTCAGTGCATGCTATCAACCAGGGCCAACTGGAATTTTGCACTTGTCATGCAACAAGATTCCATGATGAATAAAACAGAAAAATCAAATAAAAGGAATAATTATATACTCCAAACATTTCCAATATGACTTGAACAATATTGCGTAACATCCATCTGTAAAACTAAGAAGAACAAACATAACTCTATACAGAAAATACCCCCAAGGTCTCAGGAAGGATAACCACTCCCTTGCAAATCCCTGTAAAAAGTCTGTACCATGGGTTGTTTATTTTTGCACATAAATGATGCCAGTTTTCCAATATCACTCTGATACCTCTGCTATTGAAAAATGTAAACAAAAGCATCACCTGGCAATTTGGTGCTAAACCTTTGATTATATAGGAAATATCTCATTTCAAACAATGTACTTTAAATTGATCTTGTCAACTATCTGAGCAAGTATATCCGAACAGTGCCATAAGTGACAGTAACAGCTTCCTTTAATGTCTTTTGCTTGTCCAGGCAAAGATCCAAATTATGTTAACGGAGAGTCCATGTTTAAATCATGAGTCCTTTCCATCTGTTTTGATAATTTAGGGTCGGGTGAGGTAACCAATGTGTCCACTGCAGACCTGGCTTGTTTAGTGATAGATATGAGCCACTCCATATTATCAGGAACAACGGTGGTTTTGTTATGTAAAGATTGTCAAGCATCCTCCACCTGCATTAATGTCTTTTTTTTTTTTGGTCCTCTGGAAATTACATGACGTGATGCGATGATGAGCTGGATGCAGCATTGAAATTTCAATGCCTTCTCCATGTAGGACTTTTATTAGGGGAAGTCACTGCTTTGGCTGCATTAACTTTAGACAACGTTAGCACCTCTCCACTGTTTAATGGCCATTGGTCACCACCAGCTGTATCCACTTCAGGAAGCACATGGTAAGCCATGTCCGAGAGAAGCATCTCTCTATGAGTGGGCTGCCAGTACTTGTCCAAATTAACTTTAGCTTTGATGTATGACTTCTTGGGATGTAGAGTAAAGTAAAATGTATAGCAATCATTAAATTACATCATCAAAGTGGTTTTACCTTACATTTGTAAGGATATACACCTTACTCATTGTTCATTCCTAGAGCCGTTAACTCATGCTGTCACATCAGTTATCACAGGAACCAGCAGTCTAAAAACGTTGACTCCACAAATCGCTGACTACAACAGTATGTAAATAAGTAAATACACTGACTAAACATCCTTTCACTGAGTAAAAACTCTGTGAATGTCAAAGTACCAAAACCTGCAAACAGAAGATATTTTCCACAATGCACTGACCGCCCCCCCCCCCCCCCCCTAAAAAATTGCACTGTGATTATTCATCAAAAAGGAAAAAAAAAAAACAGCAGTTAAGACGGGGCAAAAAAAAAAGAGTAAACTTTACAGTGTATACAGTCTTATGCACCCAAATATATCTGACTACCCGAACAAATTACTGTGTTAGAAAAGGATACATTTTGATTATTTCACATATGACTGAAGTGTTTATTACAAAAGAAAAAGATGTTTAGAGGTTAGACTGGAATTAGAAGTGTGAGCATTTGAAGCTGATTCCACAAGTATTCAGACATCATTGCACAATTGAAAATACCTTAGTGTGTTATAAAAATTTACATTTATTTGTTGCAAACGTATGTCTTCTGAAATCAGCTTAGGCAGTATCAATACATATATTTTTCTTGTGTGAGGTACTGTTTCAACCTCTTATAACATTTATGGACAAATATAATTAGTTTTGGGATGGAGGCCCGATCATTTTCTGAAGTTAAATGCTGTAAGTGATAAACCATAATAATATATTTGCTTTTTTTCCCCTTGAGTATATTTCAAGCAGACAATCAGCTGTTCAGTGTTGTACCAATTTTCCCCTACTTTAGTTTCCCCAGTATTAACCCAAAGGGCTGGAAATGGCAAAACCATCAGTAAGCTGCAAAGTGGAAGAAGAAAGACAGAGTGCAGCAACCAGGTGGTGTCACATATATTGTCTTAGTAATAAGGGTATTTTTGTTATGCATCAAAATGTGCATTGCCATTTAGTTTGCACCCTCTCAACAGGCCAACTCCATTAGCTATTTATGCAGTTACAGCATCATCCTCATCTCCTGACGGGAGTTGTAAAGTGTTAACAGGATAGCAAGTCTTCTTCAAGGAAGAAGAGAGCTGACTGTTGCTTCTCCTTTTCACCCCCCCTTCTCCATACCAGAATGGGGGTAAAGCATACATTTTCTGGACTCGTTATTTTAAAAGCATTCTGACCACAAACGTTAAGCAAAATTTCATAGTGCTATAAAATATGTCTTATAAAAAATGTAAGCACAAACAATGATTTATCTATGAAGGTTCATATTTAAAGAATTTCATGTGAACAGTCAAATAAAATTCATAAAATAAATCAAATGTGTAGTCATCAGAAGATCTAAAACGTTAATCAGCTGTACAAATGGCACATTTTCATTCACTTATAGTAGCTGTTAAAGAGCGAGAGAGAGAGATGTACTGTTTATTTCTCATGGAGTATGCCAGTGTTTTATTTCAAAAATTGTTTTTATGAGGGTACTTTGGGCATCGGAAATTATCAAAAATATTGTCAGTTGATGTGAACGACTGTTACAAAGGAATTTCAAAATGGCCCATAGAGTCTTTGTTAGCTGGTTGTGATTTGAGTAAACATTAATTTTGTTTCGTCTGTGTGTAATTGTTTTATAGCTGAAATATATCATATATGTTTTTTTTGGCAGAGGAACAGGAAATACTGAAACATTTTTCAAAGTGTCAGAACAAATGAAATTACTATCTGGTATAAATTAGTATATCAGCATAAGAGAACACTAGAAGCATGTGACATAGCCAGTAACACTTCTATTTAAACTCTACACTTTCTATCCATTACAGATAGGTCCTAAATCTTCTAAATATAGCTATAAGACTACTAAAGCTAAGACTAAAAGTAAGATCCTTAAGTAAGGAATTTCATGCCTGAAAACATTTTGACTGAACAGCGTGACCATCTGACTTGTTTCAGAGTAAAACTTAATTACTTAAGGGCTTTCTGTCTGGTAAAGTAACTCAGCTGTGAAGTACCCAGACCAGAATACTGCTAAACAAAATGCCTTTAAAACAGAATTGTATACAAGAATAAAGCCCACACATTACCAAATACAACTGAATGAAAACAGATTGAGGTAGCTTAATGTGTTTATATGTTCCTTCTTCTTAACTTTTATGTCCAAGATTCTTTTAATTATTTTGAATTAACAGTTACATTTATTTAGTCTTACATATGTACATGCTATCAAACATGCTATAATGTGATCAGAACTATGTATTGCAGTGTTGTATGATAAAATCTACTTCCCATAATAGGTTCATAGGTTCAATATACACTAATAAATATCCCAGATTCTTGCTGGTTTTATTACTCATAAATTCAATTCTAAATGATGTATTGCTTTAATTTTCATCTTTATTTTATCTTATTGAACCTAGTAAATTAAATAAAAATATAAACCTTCACATTATTAATCGATGCCAGTGAGAGTCATTTGCATGACAGTAGTCAGAAATAAGACATCATCCTGAAGTATTTAGCATTATTCTTTGTAACTAAAGTAATTCAAACATTTGCCCATTAGCCACATGTTAGCTAGTTAAATTTTATTGAGTGGTTTCCCACACATCACTGGCTACTACCAAAGTACCTGAACATTAGGAAAAAAAGTGGTACCCTCTGCTAAGAAGCCTTCATCTCTTATGACATCTAGACCATAAATGATCACTCTTCCACACTACGGTCAGAGTCAATATCCATTCCATCAGTCTGTAGCCATGGCAGTTGAGCACATTGCCACTGTTGCACTGGGGATTGTCATTAGGCTACCCTATATGATAAGCATGTTCAATATGAAAGTATATCCCTGCTCTGTAGTCTGGCAAATCTCCTTAGACAAACTTCAAAGAAAAAATATCTTGCCCTCAATGCTCTCTGAAATAAATCTGAAGGAATCTCTTCCAGAATGATTCACCAGATTACCCCATTTCTGTGGTGAAGTAATATCAGGTCACATTATATATACACTGATCTGATGTACCAGTTGTAGCCATAATATGTGGATTTATACCACATACTTTTGAGTTATTCATCTTCATTACAGACATTCTGATGTACTGCTTTAAACTACCTATGTCAGTAAAAATCACCTTGATTAGTATTTCGCCAAGTTCTGCCTCTATTCCAGATGAAAAATAACCACAAACTACAGATCACATTGCTTAACAAAATGTTGTTTATTTGACTCCAATCTCTAATCATTCTTTTTGCTTCTAAATGTTTATACCTTTCAAAAAAGATAAAAGCTTTGCACAAAACTGCATCTGCAAGCTTCCAGAGTCTCAAGTTCATTCACTATTTCTTTGAACTTTTCTCAGCTTCAATTACAGCTCAGCCAAAAATATACATAGATTTGTACAGCAGAAAGCTGACTATGTGAATCTAGGAAATAAAGTCTGAACACTGTTCTTCACACTAACTCCAGGTTTAAAAATCTGGTAACTTTCATAGAGTATCAGGTTCAAGATCTGGCATTGTTTAGGCAACACAGCGCCTTGTCATGCTCTGTGTAGTGCCTTCAACAGATTACATGACAAAACTGTGAGTAAAATTGTATTTCTAAACATAATTCTTACATTATAACAATACTATATTTACCATGCCATTTATCACTTAATTTAAATTTCTCTTACAGCCCAAGAATGGAATGATGTGCCAGAACTGGCTCAATATAAATCAAAAGCAAGACTGTGATCAATTTGTTGATTAATTTCAAACATTTATACATGGTACGTTTTTCCTAGTGACCTGTCTAGTTTAGCATGTTGACTCCATTCAAAATTCTGCCTACTTTACATTCATATATTTCTCTTCACCTCTTCCCCATCAAGCACTTGCCCTCTCATATACCTCCATAAATTTTCCCTCTACCACCAATTTTGTAGCCAGTTTCTTGGATCCACAACCCTCTCTGTGGAGAAGTGCTGTTACAGATCCAAGGAGTAGTTTGTCTTTGCAGTCTTATTCTTATCTTAACGCTACAATTTATGAGAAGACATTTTGCCTATTGTGTCCTATCTTGGCTCTTCTGCTGTGAAATGAGAAAGGTCTTCTACCTCCAGTATCTTGATAATCCATATCCTACCACTTATGCAACCTTCAGGTAGCCATTCCCTGAGCTCCTTCTAGTGGACTGATATATCTCTCCTTATATAGCTTCCAGAGCATAAAAGAACACTCAAGTGTGGCTAAAAAGATTCAGTATGGAAAAAACATTAACTACTTCCTTCTGGTGTGTATCCCGCAAGTATACACCCTAACATTTTGATGGCTTTTGCCACTTCCCCCTCCCTCTGCTTCTTGCAGTCAAATCTTGGTGAGATCAGCATTCCAAGATCATGTTCCTGTTCTGCTGCAGCCAACTTTACTCTCACACTTACTGGTTATTTTGACCACATGCAGTACTTCGTCATTCTCTATACTGAACTCAGACTTTTATCTTCAAGCCATTTAGCCATTCCTTCTATATGCTTTGCTAAAATAACTCATCCTTCCTCCCCTACTGCATCAATCCTTGTTTTATCATGGAGCTGCTGATCCTGTTTTTTCTTCTTTTAGTACAATAAAATATAGTGGACCAAGATGTTGATCCCTGCAGTATTGTTCTAGTACTTTCCTTATTCCTGAGACATACCTCCCACAGTACAATGTATTAGTTTGGGTCCTACATGGCTTTCTTTTTCAGTTGAATTCAGTTTATTTTGCAGTAGTCAAGTGCAGTAATACAAAAGGAGTAAGCAGTTCTTGCTGGGATAACAACTGTGTTAAAAAAAGTAACCATCAACAGCATAATTAGAAACATAATCAGTTATCCATCTATACACCTTCCTTACAATGCATAGCAGACAGCTCAAACAATGAGTGGATTAACTGGAATCATATATTTACTGATAAACATAATGAACACAATGCTGTTCACATTTGTCCCAGTGAGTACACCCGACTAACCCTGCTTAACTGGATCTGTCACCCCTTTGTAGCTTCCTCATGCAAGAAATACAAGCATTCACATCACCTGCAGGGGACCTATTCGTTTAATTAATCTTCCTGCTGTACTAGGCAGGTTTCTATAGTGAAACACTTTAGTGCTTATTTGACAAGTGGCACGCTCACTCACTCAATCAAATATTGTTGGACTCCCCTACCCTACCCATGAACTGTATCCCTCCATTCTTCTCTCTTTTTAGCAACTGCTAATATCAAGAGCTCAAAACTATACAGACCTAATAAAGCAGCATGTGTTAGGTTGCTATTACATGTGTAAGTTTCTTACCTCTAGGAATTGCTACTCTTAACTGCTCCACTGTCTTGAGGCACACTTTGATTGTTTCTACTGTGAACTGGCAAGCTGCTTCAAGGTTTCCAGGGATCATTTCTGTTCACTCAACCTCTCTTTTCCCTTTCCTTTAGAGCCTGTGTCCCATTGCTACTGTACTCTAACCCAGCAGTTTAATGCTAAAGACACAGGTCATTTTTATACATTTATCTGCCTAAGCCTCTACTATAACAGTGATGCATGTGAGTTGTATTAGCCTATTGATTGGTTCCAGCTGAGATGTACAACAAATAGTGTTTCTGCCCGCTCCACTTGCTTTGCTCTCCTCCCTGCCCCCATATCCCACCCACCTCCGGCACATCTACACTTTTTCTAGCCAAACTCCCCCCCCCCTCCCATTACAATCACAACCAACTACACCTGCAACACCACCTCTAACCTCACCTCCAGCCTACCATCAACCTCCCACCTTGAGTACCATGATCTTACACACTCTACCTATACTATTTACATGCACCCTTCTTGCACACATTACATCTTACCAAAGTACCATTACACCCCCACCCAACAACTTCCACTGCACAGCTACAGTCACCTCCACTCATGTCACACCATCACACTACTCATACACCTCTCACAACAGATACACACCAATGCACAACCCACTTAAGCTATCACCTCCACCACACAAACAAAAAGCATCCCTAATGCCTTACAAACTATCCCTCAACCTACTTTATCACCCACTCCACCCAAATAAAAAGCTATCCCAAAACTTAAACTAATTCTCTCATTACTAAAACTAACATATTCAGCCATAACAATACTTGCCCTCAGTGGGGACATCCACCCAAACCCTGGACCCCACAACTCCTCTACTGATAGTCAGCCTAACAACTTCACCCACCCTCAAATTACATCCAATAGGAAACCAACTGACCTCCTTATCATAAGCCGAAATATCAGAGGTTTAACCAATAAAATCCATGAACTCCACATTATCATAGACTTATACTCCCCTGATATTATCACTCTAACAGAAACCTGGCTCAAACCTCACATTACCAGTGAGCAAATTCTCCCTTCAGGCTACAATATCCTAAGACATGATTTGGTTGCACAAAAAAGGGGGTCGTGTAGCTATAATGTATAAACAGAATCTTAATATTCCAATCCTAAACTTATTGCCCCCCCCCCAATTGACAAAGAAGAAATAATCTATACCAACCTAAAAGTAAACCAAGACAAGACTATTAACATGATAGGATGCTACTTCCCACCTGGCAACAATATTCCTCCACTAGAAAACCTCCTCAGCTGGGTAAATCATCAACTTCCACAAGAAACCATAATATTAGGTGATTTTAATATAGATTGGCTATCCTGTTCCAACCACCATCCAGCCCACCATCTAAATCTTCATGTTTTTCCCAACTTATCCAGACACCCACAAGAATAAATAAGAATTCCAACAAGCATTCTACTCTTGATTGGATACTAGTCAGCAAGTGACCCCAATCATACACAGCTGTCTCCCTACCGGATAGCCTCAATGATCATACCCCAACTTTCCTTCTCAAAAAACACATATATCAGGCTAAACCCATTACCTATCAGCAAATACGTAATAAAGTACATTTTAACTCTGACAGCTTCATCTCAGCCCTAAAAAACTGCAACTGCACTCCACTAAAGTACCTCAACCTTGATCCTTCTCTCAATCTGTCACCAATTGGTTCCAGAGCTACCTGACTGACCGCCATCAATCCATTGTTTGGCATAATGATATATCCCCCCAACTCCCAGTCTCAATAGGTGTTCCCCAAGGATCCATCCTTGGACCCTTACTCTTCTCCATATTCACTAATAATCTAGCCCCAGCTACCAAACAAGTCACTCTCATACAGTACGCAGATGATTCCACCATCATCTGCTCAGCCCACTCCCTACCTGAACTTCAAAAAACCACACAGGAAGGCTTTTCCTCAGTTGAAACTTGGCTTTCAGATGCACAATTAATACTTAACCCAAACAAAACAAAACTCTGCATCTTCCAACCCACCAAACACAATCTAAACACCCACCAATTTAATATTAAAGCCAGTGACAACACCATTACCCCCCCAAAAGACCACACCAAACTACTTGGAGTTGAAATTGACAACAACCTCAAGTCTGACATCCACATCTCGTTAACCATAAAATAAAGTACACAAAAAAACTAGGAGCTTTATACAGAAATAAGTAATTCCTCACCAAAACAGCCAAGATTTCAGTTGCAAATAGCCACCTTATCTCCACCCTACTCTATGCCTCTCCAATATTTACCAACCTAAGGCAAAGTGAGTTAGGTAAACTCGAAGCTTGCTACAACAAAATAGCAAGGTTTGCCACTGGTGTAAACTACCGTAGCCACCACTGCACCTCACTTACTGAACTAGGCTGTCTAGAACTTCCTCACCTCCTTCAATGGTACCAACTCTCACTCGCCCACAAACTCCTAAATCATCCCCTAAAAGTCCCCTTTCTCCAAAATCTACTCCAGCCATATCATACCACCAGACCACTATGCTCCAGCAACAAAAATCAATTACAGGTAACTAGAACCAGGAACTCTGCTGGAGAAGCTCTCTTCTCCTACTCCATAGCAAAATTATGGAAAACCCTTCCTCACACTATAACTTCTGTATCATCACGCACTAACTTCAAAGCTGCTCTAAAATCTCATCTAAAAGACCACTGGGCATTCCCCTGTAACAAACCTCCCTAACATCTCTACCCCGACCTTTCTTCCACCACTCTAACTACCTCGGATTGCAGCCAAATGCATTGCTTGTAAATCTGTATCTCAGCTGTAATTTTAGCCACTGTTATTCAAGGGTAATAGCTGCTAGCTCAGCTATTAAAATACTTGCTAGTTTTTATGGCACCAATGATATTAGTGTTGTACCATTTAACTAAATACTTAATTTAATTTTGAACTATAACTGTTTACTACTGTTGTTAAACAAAACCTACCTATTCTTCTTGTAACTTGTAATTAATTGTTTTTAATTGTTGATTTTATTGTGGAGCTTTTCTCCCCGGGCCTCCACTGAAAAAGGACCTGTGTCCAGTTGGATTTTCCCGGTCAACAAATGTAAATAAATAAATAAATACATAACTAAATAAATGCCATAACTTTTACTGGAGATACAGGTCATTCCTTTGACCCATAGATGGAAAATGTCATGTTCCAGTCCTGTGAGATACTTACATACTGACCAGTATCCTTAAAGAAGCACAAAATATAGCCAGACACTTCAGCAGAATGTGTTTAATACTGTTAAAGCAAGCTTTGCCTTTACCTTCCATTGTGTAGCATGGAGCAACTAACCAAACTGGAAAAAAAATATATAGAGAGCATGTGGGGTTTAACCTGAGAAAGTTTTCAAAATATCCAAAATTTCCAGACAGGGCTTAGTTTTGCATCACAGATTCAATTTAAAAATTGTATCATATATTCCCAATAGTTCTGCACCAACTGTCAGTCCTAGAATATGTATAAAATATCAGTTCCCAACTGACCACATCTCTAGTATTGACTGTTTTGTTTGAACACCAATGTTAATTGCTTAGCCAAGGTAAGATACCATTTGCAAAGCACTTTTGTCTCTTTATCTCTGTACTGGGACAATCTCATCAATTTATTTGGTAGTTCCAAAAAATATTCCCATCCCTCTTTGGTCAAGAGAACTCTTTCCTTGTGCCTTACATTTGCCTGTCATCACGAATTTGACTGTCATTGCCCTAGCCTTTCACATATTTTTATACATTAAGGCTACTCTTCCTGACGTAATGTTAATCCATTTCCTCCATAGGAAAACACAGTAGAATCTTTCTACTGGGTATATATATTTAAATCATACTTGGCCTATCTGCAGATGCATTCACCATTTCTCTTCATTAAGGTGGAAATTAGTGCAGGTGGCTATGAAACTTTTAAGAGTGGGGTAGTATAAATAATTTTTCACATGGTATATCTCCCTAAATATGTTCTGACTGGCACTGAACTAAAACTTTTAAATAAAGGCATGACTTGTGTACCTGCGCGGTCTGCTAAAACACATCAAGTTTTTTCAGACTTATGTATGAGAGAAAAGTTTTGTTAAAATCTATGTTCATGGGGCAAGCTGATACATGCAGCCAAATGCTATTGAAGAAACCAAGTACATATTTACCCCCTCTCCCATCTTGTAATGGAAACTTTTTTAAATATATGTGCTATGGAAATCTCTGAAATAATTTCCAGTAAGAAAAGGCATGACTATTATAATTTATCTGAATGTGAATTTGAAGCACTTAATAGATTAAAAAATAATTCGGATATTATGATTAGACCAGGAGACAAGGGAGGGATAGTTGAGGTATTAGATAAGGATAGTTATTTGCAGGATATGTGGAAAATGGTTTGTGAAAATGTCACTTATCAGCCTATAACCCACAAGCAGGTCAACAATTTAATGCAACATGTGAACATTCTTTATATGACCTGTTTAAATCATGTGTTACAGCTGAGGATATATATAAGTTTGTTGCAGTAGAACAGCCAATTATACCTGTGTTGAAGGGTTTACCCGAGATCCATAAGGATCTATATAACCCACCCTATAGACCTATAGTAGCAGGTCAGGGTTGGGTCACAGAGTGTTTGTCAATATGGGTTGAGAAGAAACTTAAAGGAATTTTGTCACATGCACCAGCGGTAATTAATGATACTTCATGCTTTCTACGTTCATTGTATGATTTTTATGAGTCTGTAACCTTGGATGAGGATTATTTATTTGTTACTCTAGATGTCAACAATTTGTTTGTGGCAATTCCGAATATCTATGGTGTGGTAGCAGTGAAACAATTTATTTCGGCACATGCCATTTTAGATGAACAGAGCATTTTACAAATATGTATTATTCTTGAATTAATATTGGAAAATAATTTGTTTATGTTTTATTCTCAGTGTTATTGGCAATTGCCATGGGTACCATGTTTGCCAACACCTATGCAAATTTGGTGTTGGCACATTGGGAAAATACACACAATTTGTCCAATACTCACCAATGGAAAAAACTTAAACTATATCACAGATTTGTTGATGCTCTATTTATTCTGTGGAGTAGTACTTTGAGGGTTTAAAATTGTTTGTTAGCTATTTGGAAAACAGTAGAGACTTTTTAAAATTTACGGTTAATTATTCTGCAGAAATGATAGATTTTTTTAGATGTAAAAATATATAAAGGTATGAATAAGAAAACACAAACTAGGGTGCATAGAAAAGATTGTTGGAGAAACAGTCTTTTGACCTATGATAGTATGCACCCTAGACACATTTTTGAAAATGTTGTTAGTGGGCAAAGCCTAAGAATTTCCAGGCTATGCACCGAAGATAGCATTTATGAAAGTGAGTTCAATGAGATGCAACATATGTTTGCTGCACAGGGATACCCAGAGAAGACATTGCATAAATTAACAGATAGAACAAAAAGATGGAGGGGGAATAGAGGAAGGCCTTGGTTTAAAGCAAATCATGATAAGACTGTAAATATCCATGAATGAGATTCAAATAATGAATTCCATCCAAGGATGGTTCTTCGCTACAATAGTGATATAGATAGTACATGCCATGTGATAAAAAAGAATTGGAAAATTTTACACACTGTTGACAAATTGAAAGCAGTGATAGCGGCTTATCCTAGATTTGCATATACAAATAATTTAAATTTGAAGCAGATTCTATGTAAGAATGTATACCCATTGAAACCCATACTAAGGAATGTTAAAGAAGGTACCTTTCCATGTAAGAAGTGTAAGGGGTGTCAGCACATTAATAGTTCAAATGTTTTTGTACATCTGGTATCTGGTAAGAAATATATACCTAGGATGAATGCAGATTGTAGGATGAAAAATGTTGTTTATTTAGCTAAGTGCTCATTATGTATGGCATTCTATGTTGGGAAAACCAACAGGATGCTAAAACGATGTATTTTACATATGAGTGACATTAGGCTAGGTTTGAAGAACAAGGCATTATTTCAGCATATTGAACTAAATATAGGGCATAGTTTTTCTTTTTTGGCACTGTAAATACAACATGAGAGTATTAGAGGTGGGGATATTAAATATTATACAGAGTTAGCTGAGTTAAACTGAATAGCAGATTTGCTAGCAAATCACAAACCAGGTTTAAATGGTTGTATGCCCTTAAAACCCGTACTAAAGGAGTGTAGACCTTGCTACTGATTTTATTGGCCAATTGTACTTTTAAATGTGGTTGTATGCAATGTGTTTTAGATCTGATGAAGAGCAACAGCTCAAAAGCGCTTATCTGTTATTTCAAATAAACAGTTTTATATTGCTGGTCGTGGTGGCTTCAGTGGGTTTTCATAATACTGAACTTTTTAGAAGTGGTAGTTTTTAGGAGTAAGGGAAAATTATTAATAAGGTATAATAAAAGTATAGTAAAAGTAATAAAACTATTAACAGTATAGCATCCAAAATAATTAATGAATAAATATTGTTAAGTACCAAATGATTTGTGTTAGTAGGTTACCCATTCTAGAACATCAATTCCATGAAAAAAAATATAAATTTAATAATTAGATTCAGTAATAAATATTCAATATTTAAAGTTCTAGCAAAACAAAGCAAGACAATTGATAAGGACCAACCTTGGATTTTAAATTAGAGCAAACTGGTATATATTGATAAAAGTGCTGGTAAGAGTAATGCTATGATCCGTCCTTCGACAGCAGATAACTTGATTGTGAAACAAAGTAGAAAATAGCTGGAGGATATTTTGTGACTAATGAGATAATAACACAAAGGACAGATTAAAGATCAACTTAAGTTTATAAGAGATAGAGTAATAATAAATAAACGTTTAGCTATGTGAAGAATAGGGAGTACAGTTGTCAAATAATAAAAAAGGAAGACTCTTCCATGTTGATTTTGCTGTCAGTGTAAGTTTATTAAAACAATTAATGGGGATTGTTCGGTGAATAGGAATACATGTTGTTCAGGTTATTTTAATTGTATGTCAAAAGTAGTAATATATGTAGCAAGTTGCTCAAAATGTAAAGCATTTTGTGTAGGGCAAATGTTGTGCAAATTAAAAAAAGGATTGTGAAATGACTACACAGAACTGGAAACAATAGACATGCTTTATTGAAATATTCAAGTGTATGGCAGCATTTAAAAATATGTAGTG
>NC_056744.1:231603902-231721402 GCF_019279795.1 Protopterus annectens
ATTTCATGAAACAAAAACAATACTGGTTTATCTTTACTTGCATGTATAACAGTATACTGCTGACAGCTACAATTAGGTTCTCTGAGTGCTTATTTCTTCATGGGACCTCTAGAGTCTTCATTGCTGAAATATAAAGTAAACAAAACTATAATTTGCATCCTTCCTGTTGTTAATTATTTAAATTACATTACTCTTTGGGGTCACTTTAAGCAGAATGAGTATGGAAGACACAGATTAGCTTGGACAGTGGTATGTTTTCCATTTTGACAAAATAATTTGGCATGGTGTGGGAGATGTCAGCATTCACAGTAAAAGAAAAAGAAAGATGGAAGTTATCATCTGAAAGGGGCTTAGCATCCCCTCAGCATGTCTATCAACTTATTTCTAGTTTATTGTTTATTTTAATTTGTCCCTGAATTGATTAACACACAGCTGCCTTGTTTGTAAAATATAGAGTGTACAATTATTTTGTGTTAAAAAAATTAAACATGAATGCCGTCTAAGCTGTTCCTAACTTAATGAGATATCAGTGCAGTTTGTATTTCTGTTTGTCTTTCAACACAATGGCAAATTAAATTTGCATGTGAAGTGTTTATTCATTTGTAATTTATTTACATCATTATTTTAGCACCAATGATTAAACAATTACACTACCATGCCCATATATTTAGATATGCAAAACAAAGTCAGTACTTTTCTCAGAAAGACAAATAATGTATATAATGATGTTTAGCATAAGCAACCAAAAGTCATTTTTTGTTCTGTAATTAGGCAGCTGATCAAAACCCAGTTCATTGAAAGAGAATTTCATTGTGTATAACAGATTGCTGTAACAATCAACTTTATGTGTCACTAAATCAGTTTACTGAATTACAAGAAGGTGAGGAGAATTGGTGAGTTTTTAATGTATATTTTAAACTTGTCTTCAATGTGGTCCTTGGCCATTCGTGCCCCATTTTTTCTGTTGCCACTTGTACTGCATATTTCATCCAGTTACATTAAAAGTCACCATTCGAGACTGCGGGTTGTGGTATTCAATGGTCAAAATGCTGTGGCTTTTTAAAACTTCTTGTGCAGGCATCATTGTATCAACATATCCAAGCAGCCTTGACACTCTGAGTAGCAACTTTATGCTGGCTAATGTGACATTGCCCCCCCCCCCCACACACACACACATGAAAACATTGTTTCTTATTAGCATAATTACATCCCATGTATTTTTACAGTGTGTGTGTGTGTGTGTGTGTGTGTGTGTGTGTGTGTGTGTGTGTGTGTGTGTGTGTGTGTTTGTGTGTGTGTTAGTCAGTGTGTAGTAGGTAGTGTAGTCATGTATTCAGGTTACTGAGGGTCAATCAGAGGTTTGACAGATATCAGTAGAATGTAATTCTTTATGAACATACTTTTCTGAGAAAACGTTTATTTTTATCTCTTAATGTACTGAAAGCAGTAATATACTTGGACTAATTACACTTCAACTACCTTACTTTATGCTTAATAGTATATATTTTTTCTACTCAGATAATTAAAGACTGGACAGTCAGAAAGGCTTTATGTATTTATTTAGTTTGAATGTACACTTACTCAAAATGTCCTTTAGGCTAGTGAAAGAAATAATGTTTATTCTCATTTATATCCCTTCAATTTTGAGACTTGTTAAGTTATTCTGCCCTTTCCTTAATTATCTTACCACAAGCCATAATCTAAAATGGAAACAAAAACAGAGAAAGTGGCTACTGAAAGAAAAAACAGAATAGTCCACTCTTCCAGCATACTTGATGTATTCAATAGAGTAGTGTTTAACAAGAAGTAGAAAAGAAAAATGCTGCAGAGTGTGCCTTAAATGAATAAATTCTTTGTATAGCGAAAGACTGCTCTGCTTACTTTTCACTTTGAAATTAAGATTTAACTCAGGGTGACTCCAAATGATTTGAAGGATACTGAGGAGCCAATACCGAATTTATATTGCAATGCTGTTAACAATTTTGGTGAAGCTTGCCTGAGGGAAAATATACAGAGAAGCTCATCACACCAACTATTGATAATATCTAGATCATCGAGCGTGGAACAAAAATATAGAGCTTGGTTTTGTTTGTCTGTTGTAGGTTCAGGAAGCTGGAAGCTGTTTTATGTATAAGGTATAGAAGCTGTACATTAGACAGAAAGCTTTTATAATAACAGCCAGATAGCTATCATTTTGTTGTATGTACAAAACTCAGTTTGCACACAATTGCAAAGCGTCACAAAAACCGAAAAATGCATGAAAGTGGTGGGTGCATCAGTAGCTGTCAAAGACATCCAGGTATGCAGTTATAAGTATTGATCATGTATAGGTAATAGCCTAGCTGTTGATGTATGTGCGGAGTAGCTAATTTTGCCCTTGTCTAGCTGAACCACCAGGGAACATGAAGGTGCAGCGCTCTGAGTGTGAATCCTTACAGTCAGGGATGCAGTAAGTCCCCATGTTTGCTGCACAATGATCACATGCATGCCAGCTCCTGATCCCTGCAACCTCTGCACAGAGATCTGCAACAGCTGAACTGTCTATATATGTTACACCATGGTTTGCATGTGTTGTGCAAGGGCTACTGGGTGACACATTTACATTTGACACACTAGCAATCAGTACACTTAAGTGCAGTCTCTAATGTCCAAATGGCAACTTTTGATTCTCGGACTACAGTATCCCAGGGTTTTCTCATTTCTCCAAGATGATGCAATCTTGCAGTTGATATTTACAAGTAGCAAAAGTATGGATGTGCAGCCCCTCACATCAGGGTGTCTAGATGACCTTGACCTCCTTCAAAAATGCTCTTTTTTTGAGATTTCTTTTTTTTGAAGGTGACATTTTCAGCAATTGTAACTTTTTGTGATGACACTTACGACTGTTGATCACAGATTCCCACTTTAAGATATAACTGGTCTGTCTCTATGCCAGCTGAGAAAACTCAACATCCATGTATTGCATTCCTTAACCTTCCCACTCTGGCACATGGCTTTATAATATCATGCAACTAACCTTGAGTTCAGTCCTAGACGGAAAGGACTGTGACAGATAATCTGTCATTTTTGGCATGTCTAGGTTCAGCATAGCTGTGCTAATGTAGATGCTATAACCTTGAAATCAACACTCAATGCATAATGATGGCCTGTATACAGTGCAGCTAATAGTGTTCTATTATGTATCATATAGGCTTCTTAGGGGAGACATATGCCTGGCCTACAGAGAAATCCAAGACCCCAAAATAAAATGAACTTGCTGCATATCAGTAAATCAAATGGGACTAGGAATACCCATTAAAGGGAGCTAAATATGACCTGTAACTTAAATAGGACATGCTGGAGGGACAGATTTATTTCACAGCAACTGCCGCATCTTTGGAACAGGCTACCAATTCATGTGAGACAAAGCACCTTTATGACACTGTTCAGGAGGAACCTGGACAAGTGGAGAGGGCATCATAAATTCTTACCTGGGATAATGCCCACTCCCTTCCTGAACATGGGCAGTCATCATAGGTTCATAGCTTCATAGGTAGTTAATAGGCTAACAGCCCTGGGGCCTATATAAGCCTAGCCAAAAAAGTTCCCTGGCTTTCGCCACCCAAGAAAGTTATTTTCCTGTGCCCCTGTCTAGCAGAGCCACAGAAGTGATCCCTGGGGTGAATTTCCTATTAAGAAAAGGGGTTACCTCGTAGACAATGTTGGTGTATCCAGAAAAATCCAAAGCAAAAGCAGAAATGGTATGCACATTACACATCGTATGCAGATGGCTATATAAATTATATTCATAGTATTGCATGTACCATGACTCCTAAAGTAAAAATGTTTTGATGTAATAAGATGTTTAAACAAAATTCCAGTAAAAATATACTTACAAAAATTACAATTAAAGCATTTCCGTGTACCATATTTCTGCATCATGTTGTTACTCAAACATTTCTTTTGTTCTTTATAACATAACTTTAGGAGTCATGGTACATGCAATACTATGCATATAATTTATATAGCCATGTGCATACAATGTACTGCGTTTTATATAGGCAAAAGTAACAGATGACTAAAGGATAGAATATGTCAACATGTATCAGAAATTAGGAGGCAATTGGAAACCAATGCACTGTATCGACATATTCAGCATACAGACACATCACGTTTTCAACTTCTGTATACTGCAGAATATTTATAAAGCAGTTAGAGGGGGTGATTTGGTTAATTATACTGAGTTACAGGAGAATAAATGGATCCTATGATTTGGAGCACATCAACATCCTAGTTTGAATGAAAGTTTTAACTTAAAACCTGATTTGAAAGAAATCAAGAACAGATTTTAACAATGTCTCTTTAAAAAAAGTTTCATTTTCATGTCACATGATTTTAATGAATGTGTATTTAAAAATGTTAATGGTGGTATGAATTCACTTGCCTGATGAAGCCTTATGGTGAAAGTCTAAGTATTAGCGTCATTTGAGTAATAAAGTTTTATTGGTTTTTATCTGCATCGTGGTGTTGGTGTTACCATTTTTGCTTTTACGGTGAATTTCCTATTTCCCATCTAATTGTCGCAATTTTTCTTAAATAGAGCTAATGAGGAGTTTTGCTTGAGATTAATGAGTAGTTTGTTCCAGAGCACTGGAAGTCTCTGGGACAGGAATCTATCCCTCCAGCATGTTCTGTTTATTGTGGTGGCAAGGTTTAGGTCCCTAGAGCATGTGGCTCGGAGGGATTGGGGTTTCATTAAGTGTGGCATGTCCAACAGATCTGGGTTTGATATGGCTTTGTATGTTAGGCAGAGGTCACCTCTGAGTAGGCGATAAGCGACGGGGTAGAGCTGGTGTTTTTTGAGATGGTCTGCGTATGGCATCTGTTTGAGGCTGGTAATCCTCTTAATGTGATATTTCTGTGGCCTTTCTAGTTGCAGATGTCTTGCGAGGTACCTGCCAAATGGGGCGTTGTACTTTATAATGGGTCTGATGAGGAATTAGTAGAGAAGAACAATGACTTATTTTTTTCTGGAGGTAAACCCATTTGTGATGAGGTGTGCCACATAGAAGGATTTCCTGACTAGTGTGGCAATGTGATTATCAAAGGGGAGACTACTGTCCACCTGTGTCCCATAGTCTCTTATAACACTTTTGGTTATTAGTAGGCTACCACTTATGTGGTAGTTCATGGGTGCAGTGTTTTTCCCAAAGGGGATGACAATGCACTTCTTGGCATTGAGCTTGAGGCCATGACTTTGACACCAAGCATCAGTCTCAGTGAGGCCCCTTTATAGAATGTCCACATCATTAGGTGATTCTATTATGGCACCTAGTTTGTAGTCATCTATGGACTTCATTAGCCAAAGACCTGCTGTATTAGCCTGGACTTCTGAGAAGTAGATGCCAAACAGGAGAGGACCCACAACTGAGTCCTATGGTACTCCACTTGTCACTGGTCTGAAGTTGGATTTGGAGTTGGCTACTTTCACTGTGTGGGTTCTGTCAGTGAGCCAGTTGGCCACCCATCTTGTGACATAGGGATTTATGCCCAGTCTAGTGAGTTTATCTATAATTCCAGAGTGGAGGATGGTGTTGAAAGCCTTGGCGAGGTCAGGATAGACTGTGTGCACCACCTTACCCTCATCCATGGCTCTAGTGACTGCTTCAAAGAAGTCAATCAGGTTTAGGAGACATGACTGACCTTTTACAAAGCCAAACTGAGTGGTGTCCAGAGTTTGGAGGTTACCTATGTCCTTTTTTATAAGCTCCAAGATGATATGTTCCAGGCTCATCAGGCTAATGGGGTGGTAGTTCCCACGGTCTGTGGTGGCGCCCCCTTTGTGGAGTGGGATAACCGTCTCAGTGCATCATTCAGTAGGCACAAAGCCTGAAGAGAGGCTGTGATTGAACATGGTACTTAGGTGGGGAGCCAATTTGTTCTGTAGTTCATGCAGAACGCAGCCTGGGATGTTGTCAGGTCCCATGGTTGCTGTGTTCTTGGCTCTGGAGAGTGCAGTCTTTACTTGTGCAGCCATGATTACAGGGGCTTTGCATTCTTCCAGTATAGTGATGGGCACTTTGGGGTGGGGGGTGGGGGGGGTTGCACTGAACCTGTCTGCCAGGATGTTGGCAATATCAGTTGGTTCTGTATATCTAGTGCCATTGTGCTGTAGCTCAGAGCAGATATGAGTGTCACCATTGAAATTCTTGACATAGCTGTAGAATGCTTTGTGGTTGTCTTTAGAATCAGTGGCAATTTTATTTTTGTAACTAGCTTTGGAGGATTTGATGAGGGATCTCAGCTTCTTACTGAGGTTGACCAGAGAGTTCCTGCAATCAGGGGATTTTACTCTTTTTTGCAACAGCTTCTTCCTTCTGTTGTAGAGTTTGGTTATGGCAGGGAACTACCGGATTGGCTTCTTTTTTTTGGTGGATAGCATCTTGGTTCTGTTGGGGATGGCACGATCCATGCACTTTTGTATGTGCTTATACAGTGCATCTGTATTGGATTCAGCAGTCGTCCTTCTATTTTCCGTCTATATGGGTGTCGTGAAGCTTGCCACTTCTGTTTTAGGAAGCATGAAGTTGGCTTTGGAGAAGTTTTTTACGGTGGTTTCCTTAATGGGGGGTGGAGGTGGGATATTTATATCTAGGGTGATTAGCTTGTGGTTGCATCTGACCAGTGAGGAATTGACCTCTGGCATGGAACATCGTTTGCCTATATTGGTAATGGCCAGGTCCAGGATATTGCTGCCCCTGGTGGGGGTATGAACAAGATAATCCAGGGTGTTGGAATTTATAAATTCCAGAAAGCATTGAGGAAATAAGTTCAAATACTAACTTGGGTACTGACTAGCATTTTCATAGTATTACATTGGGATGAAACGGCTAGTCTTAAAATGACCTCCGGGTTGATAGCCTAGTAATCTGCTGCGATCCTATGATCCTATGATCTATGATCCTATGATCCTATGATCCTATGTGGTGAATCTGTTCCAGCCATATGTCTTGTGCCTGTGCAGACAATGCACTTGACAATGTTGATGATGCCTGTGGCATCGCCCTTTCACTCTCTTCATCCATCTTTACACACAATTATACCATAATCACCATCTGTCAAAGGCAGGTCTATGGAATATCATCACATCTGCTTGACAAAAGTTAGCCCTTCTAGTCTACCATTTAAGTGCATTTCACATTCTACCTCTCCTTTACCACTAACACCCCGTTTTCCTTTCTCTGCCTCTGGCGTGCCATCTTGACCATTTTTATAGATTCCTTTTCCATCACTCAATCCACTTTCATCGATTTAGGGAGTCACTAATCCTACAATCTGCTTTCAGATCCTATTCCAGCTCTCTGTTAGTCTTTCCTAGTCAGGATGGCCTCTTTTTTATCACCCTAGCCTAATACTTTGCAACTGTATCATGCCTCAAAGTCTCTTCCAGTCTTCAGAGAACTCAGCCTTTTCAAGTGTCTGTTTATATCCCCTTTCTATCTATTCCACCAAATATTTTGCTGAATTTATCCTGGCCTCCTTCAGGCAGCCTGAAATCAGAAAATCCCAACTCCTAGTATGGCTTTCAGAACTACACACAATAATCAAGATATGGTCTTATCAGGGCACAATAGAGTGTGAGCATTACCTCTTTGCTTCTGGACTATGTACTTAAAGATACTTGTTAGCATTCTGACTTCTGCTGCAACTACCCTTCAGCTCTGTTCCTGGTGATCCAATCCAGTGATGATTATAATTTACAGATTATTTATTTATTTTTATTTATTTAAATTTGTTGACCGGGAGTGTCCGACTGGATGTGGGTCCATTTTCAGCGGAGGCCCGGGGAGAAAAGCTCCACAGTAAAATAAACAGACAGTAGTTACATTGGATTACATAGCAATTAACAATTTAACATAGAAATTACTTACAACATATTTACAGATGAAGAACATAGTACATCAGTAGACAATTAGAATCTTTATCTGTGAAGTACATAACAGGCATTAACAAATGTAACAATGAGAAGTTCCTGCTGTATAATAAGTACTAGGTTTATGAGCATCTGAGCTTGCTATCATCAAGGTAGTTTTGCTATCATCAAGGTAGTTAGTGGAGGTGAAAGAAAGGTAGTAGTTGGATGGGGTGGATGAATTAGTGGGAGTTGCAAGGGCAGAGCAAGCATGTTTTTAGGTGCGTTTTTAATAAAGTTTTGAAGTTGGTGCATGATGGTACGGAGGTAATTGTGGGTGGGAGTGAGTTCCATAATTTGGCTATGGCACAAGAGAATAGTGCTTCACCAGCAGAGTTATTGGCTTTAGTGATCTGCAAGTGATTTTTGTTGCTGGATCTTAGTGGTCTGGTGGTGTGATAGGGTTGGAGTAGATTCTGGAGGGATGGGACATTTAGATCCTTTTCCTTCTCTTTGCTATCAGTTCCACAACTCTGGGTGAGACTTGTCAACATGGAAGTTAACCTAAGTGCAGTATTTTGTATTGCTCTGCACTAAGCATCAACTAATGTCTTTCTTCCCACATGTTTATCTTTTCCAAATCCCACAACAGACTTTTCCAAAGCCCTCATATATAGTTGTTCTCAGTACCTTCTTTCCAAGTCAGATGGTATATCTCAGACAAAAAGCTATCACTGTCCCAGTTATTAATTTATTTGCATCTAGTAGCTGTGGAATGTCATAGCTCTAGCAGTCTGCAGATATTCATAGGTTCATAGGTTCATAGGATGATACTAGGCTATTGGCCCAAAGGCTTTATAAGCCTAGCCAAGAATTTTGTCCATGTTCCCTCAAAGTCAGCACCTGTTTCCCCTGTCCAGCAGGGACACAGGTGGGATTCCAGGGGTATATTTTCTGTTTCCCATCCAGTCATCCAGGTTCCTCTTAAAGAAGGCTATAGAGGTACTCTGCTTAATATGGAGAGGGAGTCTATTCCACTGATGGGGGAGTCTTTGGGACACAAATCTATCCCACCAACAAGTTCTATTAATGTCACAGACCAAGTTAAGGCCTTGCATGCGGGTTGCACGAGCGGAGTTTGCCTTACGGATATGCAGCAACTCCATCAAGGCTGGGTCTGAAGTGGCCTTGTATGCCAGACACAGGTCACCTCTGAGCAGTCTGTATGAGACTGAGTAGAGGGACAGAGCTTTTATCCTAACTGTATAGGATAGGTGTTTGAGACTTTGGATTTTCCTGGTCACGAACCTCTGTGATCTCTCCAACTGCTGCATGTGCTTGGCAAGGCACATGTTGAAGAGGGCATTGCACTCGATAATGGGTCTGATAAGGGAGGAGTACAGGGATGTTATGACCTCCTTGTTCCTGGATGAGATACCATTATTTGTGAGGTGTGCCATGTAAAAAGCCTTCTGTACAATGGAGGCAACAAGGTGGTCAAAAGTCAGTTTGCTATCAACCTGGGTGCCCAAGTCCCTCACGACTGATTTCATGCTTAGTACGTAGTTATTAATGTGATATTTAGTGGGGATGACAATTTCCCCAAAGGGATAATGATACATTTCTTGGCATTCAGTTTGAGGCCATGCTCCTGGCACCAGTCATTAATCTGGGTAAGGCCATCTTGGAGGATGTTCACATCACTAGGGGAATTTAAGGCAGCGCCCAGTCATTTGCAAACTTGGTCAGCCACAGACCACTGGTTTGGCTTGCACCTCAGAGACGTATATCCCAAAGAGTAGAGGCCCCAAGACCAATCCTTGGGGTACACCACTCATTACGTGTCCACTACTAGAGGTGGCTTCCCCTGCTTTGACTGAGTGGGTTCTATCGGTGAGCCAGTTAGCTACTCATCTGGTAACAAATGGGTTGATGCCTAGCTGGGAGAGTTTATCTATTATGCCTAAGTGGGGAATAGTGTCAAGGGCTTTGGCTAGGTCAACATAGGTGGTGTGCACCATCTTCCCCTCATCCATGGCTTTGGTGACTGTTTCAAAGAAGTTGACCAAGTTTACCAGCCATGATCTTCCTTTGACAAAACCAAACTGTGTGTGGTCAAGTGCTTGGAGGTTGCCAATGTCCTTGTTTAGAAGGTCCATGATAATGCATTCCATGGCCTTGCAGATCAGGCTAGTTAGGCTGACGGACCTATAATTGCCTGGGTCAGTGGATGCTCCACCTTTGTGTAGAGGGATGACAGTGGCTGTCCTCCATTCAGCTGGGATGAAGCTGGTGCTCAGGCTTTGGTTGAATAGGGTGTCTAATGGAGCTGAGGTCTCATGCCTGAGTTCATGTAGGATACTGCCAAGGATGTTATCGATTATATGTTATTCTTAGGTTACTAGCATTGTTTGAAAGTCATATTGTAGGATCTTAGCCAAACAAATGTAAATGCCTTGTTAATAGGAAATGTTATTCACAAGATCCAGAAAGCAATATGTTCAGCAAAAATTTGACTTCTTTAATAATGGGAGTTAATCCTATTCTTCCTGTACCAGCACCTCATCTAGGTATGAGTCCTCAAATTTCAAAAATTAGATGGCTAGGATGTATGACCAAGAGGATGGTTAGTTTACCAGCAATGTACCACATCTGTCAGGCAGTTGGCAGCTACATACCAGCATCAAAGGAGCTTCTGATCCTGCAAACAACTATATGCAGGCTGATGTGGCATTGCCCACAGTGATGGTCACCCTTGAAATAGCCACAACATTTGCATGCCAGACATACATGTTGCGAGAATGACACAAAGTTTATCAGGTACTCTCACTGAGACTAATATTTGCCCATAATGCTGCAAATGTATTTGGCTCACCATCACCTGCTAGGCATGACACAAATCCCTATGCTACAGACTAACACACACTGGGACATACTCTCATTGCTAAATATGGCAATATGGAAAAAGACCTGACCACGTATGGGGATATTGATACCTGTATATATTTGTCTTCAGCATATAAAACTGATATTCCCAGTTGAGGCAATATAGTGAATAATTACATCAGGTCCTGTCCAGGTATGATATCCACCTATGATTGACAAGTATGAGAATTGGCAAACTCTTTCTTTGATGTGAAGGGTGAGACCTGGTTATGTTTACCACTGGTAACCTCCTGGTCTACCTCTGCAGCATTCTTCCATTTCCTGGAGTGATCCCTGACTTCAATGAGCCAGCAAAAGCAGACCTTCCCTGATGGCAAGTAGTTATTAAGTGCATTGATGTTTGCAAATACCTTCTTTACAGATATTCAAGCTATATTCATAATCCTACCCAGAAACGTCCATTAGAGGTGCACAACATCAACATCTAATCCAGAATGAACACCTCATGTTTCTATTCATCAGAGCTGTCAGGACTCTATCCAGGAGCCTGAGAAACTGGATATGTTGGGATGTAAAGTATTCTAGGATTAACTGAATGGTGCTAGTGACCTATGTTCCTATTGCACTAGGTGACATTCAGGCAAATTAGCAATCCCAGTGTATTTGCTGCTAAAGCTACATTTGCTACTACTTAGCTCCTCCCCACACTTCTTTATGGCACTCCCATCCTTATTAATATTTAGGCATCAGAAAAATCAAAACTTGAACAATGCTATAACAAAGCTGGTAACTTTGCAGTAAGTTTCCCTTGAAGAACCCACCACTGTATAGCACCATACCTCTCAACTGCCTAGATTTTTACAGAATGTCAGGATTTTTGTTTCATATTTTTCCTTGCTTCCTCATAAAATGTGTGTTTTTCTAGCAATTTACTGAAGAGTGAAGTCACTAAATAATGGAATATATTTCAGTTTCAGACTTCATATCCTTCAGTAAATGACTGCTAACACAAATCCCGTTGTTCTAGCAAATTTCTAAGTTTATAGGGGCAGTATTTAAAATCTGTCTCTATTGTCAGGCCTTAGTCATACCATTATTTCATAGGATCATAGGAAGTTACTAGACTAATGGTCCTAGGGCCCTTACAAGCCAAGCCAAGTTCTACCCTTATTTCCATGATCAGCACCTAATGCCTGTGTCCAAGAGAAACACAGGTGGAACACCTGGGGTGGATTTATGGCTACCCATCCAATCGTCCAGACTACATTTGAAGAGGGCCAATGAGGTGTTCTGTTTAACAAGAAGTGGGAGTCTGTTCCGAAGGTGTGGTAACCTTTGGGAAATAAATCTGTCTCTCCAGCAGGTTCTTTTAATGTAACAAACTAGGTTAAGATCTTTAGAGGGAGTAAACTGTGTACAATTTGACTTGCAGATATGCAGCATTTCCAATAAAGTAGGGTTAGAGATTGCCTTATCTGCAAGGCAGAGGTCACCTCTGAGTGGTCTGTTTGAAACAGAATAAAGTAACAGCAATTTCAGATGATCCACATAGAACAGTTGCTGATGACCTTGCATTTTCCTTATGAGGAAACTGTGTGGTTTCACCAATTGCTGCAGGTGCTTGGAAAGGTTCATTCCAAAAGGGGCATTGTACTCAATTATTGGCCTGATGATCGAGGTTATAATGTCTTTTTTTCTGAGGGCAATGCCCTTACTTATGAATTGTGTAATATAGAATGCCATTTTTACCACTGTGGAGTCATGGTGATCAAAGGTGATTGCTGTCAACTTTTGTGCCCAGGTCTCTCATTAGAGTGTGTACTTAGGGTGTGGCTATTGATGTGGTAGTTAGCAGAAACATCACTCTTACCGAAAAGGATGATAATACATTTTTTTGCATGGAGTTTAAGGCTATGACTTTGGCACCAATCATTTGTTTGTGTAAGACCCTCCTGTAGGATGTTGACATCATTTGGAGATTCTATGACCGCTCCCAGTTTGCAGTCACTAGCAAACATTGTCAGCCACAGACCTTTAGTTTTTGTTTGTACTTTGATTCATAGGTTCATCGGTTCATACGTTGTTACTAGGCAATTGGCCCTAGGACCTATACAAGCCTAGCCATAACAATTCCCTGGCTATTACTTCCCACAATATTTACTTCCCTGGACGCCTGTCTAGCATGGTGACTGACATGATCCCCGGGGTGAATTTCCTATCTACCATCCAATCGTCAAGGTTCCTTCTGAAGACGGCCAAAGAGGAGCTCTGCTTGACATGTAAGGGCAGTCTATTCCAGAGTCTGGGGAGTCCCTGAGTAAGCAACCTATCCCTCCAGCATATTTTCTTCATTGTGATGACAAGGTTTAGATGCCTGGAGCATGTGGCTCTGAGGGATTGGGATTTCTTTATGTGTAGCATGTCCAGCAGCTCTGGGTTTGGTATGGCCTTGTATATTAAGCAGAGATCACCTCTGAGTAGACGATATGTGACAGAGTATAGCTGGAGTTTTTTTTAGACAGTCAGCACAGGGCATCTGCTTTAGGCCTGTGATTGTTTTAGTAAGGTATTTCTGCTGTCTTTCCAGTTGTTGCAGATGTCTTGAGAGGTACATACCAAATGGGGCATTGTATTCTATAATGGGTCTAATGAGGGATGAGTACACTGGGACAATGTCCTCCTTTTTTTGGATGAAAAGCCCTTAGTGATGAGGTGTGCCACATAGAAGGATTTCCTGACTGTTGTGGCGATGTGGTTATCGAAGATGAGACCACTGTCCACCTGTGTCCCTAAGTCTCTTATCACACTTTCGGTGTTTAGTGTACTGCCATCTATGTGGTAATTCATGTGTACATGTTTTTTCCCAAAGGGGATAACTATACATTTCTTGGCATTGAGCTTGAGCCCATGGCTCTGGCACCAAGCATCAGTTTCTGGAAGGCCCTTTTGTAGAATATCCACATCATTTGGGGTGCCAGTAATGGTTCTCAGCTTGCAGTCATCTGTGAACTTTGTTAGCCAGAGTCCCTTAGTGTTGGCCTGTACTTCAGAGAAGTAGATGCCAAACAAGAGCGGTCCCAGGACTGAACCCTGAGGTACTCCACTTGTCACTTGTCTGGAGCTGGATTTGGAGTCAGGTTGAGTTGATCAAGTTGATACCTAGCTGGGTACATTGTCAATGATGCCTGAGTGGGGGACAGTGTCAAAAGCCTTGGCTAAGTCTAGGTAGGTTGTATGCACAGATTTCCCCTCATCCAGGGCCTTAGTGACTGTCTCGAAGAAGTCCAACAGGTTTACTAGGCATGATCTCCTTTTGACAAATCCAAACTGAGTAGGATCAAGTGTTTGGAGATTACATATATCTTTGTTGATAAGGTCCATGATGATTCACTCCATGGTCTTGCAGAAAAGGCTAGTCAGGCTACTATGTCTATAGTTTCTGGGGTCAGTGGAAGCACCACCTTTATGCAAAAGAATAATGGTGGCCATTTTCTATTCAGCTGGGATGAAGCCGTTGCTTAGACTATGATTGAAAAGAGTACCCAGTCGTGTTGCTAATTCTTCCTGGAGCCCATGTAGACACAGCCTGGGATGCTATCAGGTCCCATAGATGCTGTGTTTTTGCCCTTAAAGAGGGCATTTATGACCTGCTCTTTAGAGTTAAAAGGTAGTGGACAGGTGGTAGGGCTGTCATGGGATATGTGTGGTGAGGAGAGGGGAGTGAGGTTTTCACATAACCTGTTGGCCAACAGGTTAGCCAAGTCCACAGGTCAGTATATGTGGTATCATTAACTATCAGTTCAGAACAAATGTGGGCCTTTCCTTTTAGGTTACAGATATAACTAAAGAATGCCTTATGGTTCTTCTTAGTTGAGGAAATTAATTTGGATTCATTGTTTGCTTTGGAGGACTTCATAAGAAGTCTTAATTGCTTGTTTAAGCTAAGGAGGGAGTGATTTCAATTTAGGGCTCATTCCCTCTTACTCTTAGACAGCAATTTCTTACTGTTGATGTAAAGCCTGTTAATGGCAGTTGTCCACCAAACAGGTTTGCTCTTCCTTGAGGAGCTTGTTTTGATCCTATCAGGTACAGCCGAGTCAATGCAGGTATACAGGTGTTTGTATAAAGCATTGGTGTAGATCCTGGTATAGTTGCCGATTCCATCTGAGGTGGGCATTGCAGTGAAGCTATTTATACCATTTCATAAAAGATTATAATCTGCATTGGAGAGGTTTTTTAGTTTAATTGCTGCTAGGTGAGAGTCAGGTGCAATAGTTATTTCGAATGAGACTGATTTATGGTCAGATCTCCAGATTTATTGCAGTAAAAGTTTGAGAGGTATGTATGGCACTGAAAAGCCTAAATTGTATAGAACTACCCCATCAACTAACATATACTCAGCTTCTTACCACCTATAAAATTATCTGAATCCATCTGCTTGTTCAGCAGTAAATAGCATTCACACAACTATGTTTCCTGTCGGTCATTATGATCTATTGACCAAAAGCCCCTGTCTGTCCAAAAAAATATCATATCTGTAAGGCATTGTCTGCACTACTGCCATGTTGTTAATGCCTGAATCTCCTTACCTGTATCCATCAGGTCAATATCATCCCTTCTATCCTTCAAAATCACTCAGAAAGGCATTCTAGCCAAATGCTATCACTGTTCTTGATGAATACCAGGGCAAACTAAATCCCTAAATGTGAACAAATACCTAGTCATACATTTCACCTCCTTACTCTCCCTTCTTCACTCACTTCCTTAGTTTTATCAGTCTATCTGCCTGGATTTCTCTCTAAATATACAATAAGCCTGCTTTTCTCTCACTTCATATAGCAATTCCTGTTTGTATTGTAATAATTTACTTTTAATTTCTCTATAAACTGGCTAAAGTTCCTCTAAACATTAAATCATTGTCATACAACTTGTATCTATTCTTAAGCAATGTGTTCATATTATGAGTAATTTGGTATAATTATTTACACTGCAGTTGTTTTTTGTATTATTTTTAAATCGTTCTTAAAATGTTTTGTGACACTTTAGAATGTTTCTCCCCATGCCTCTGCTGAAAATGGATTCCTACCCAGTCAGACTTTCCTGGTAATCAAATGTCAATAAATAAATAAATAAATACATAAATATATTTGTATTAGCAGCACATCTCTTTCACAAGATATATAGCACAAATCTTGTCATTGCCTTATATTTACAGTCAGACCATAATACAAAGATTGCATCAAACTCTGTGAAAAATAAATTTTGACTGCTGTACTCTAGAAATCCCATAATAAATTACTATTGCAAGAAATGCTGGAATCCTGAGACCTGGAATGTCGTGTACTTCTGGCACTTATTGAGAGATGGAGGCTGCATGACTTTGTTGCACTATTATACTCTGTAGAATTATGGAAGAATGGAAGTATGGAAGAAAGACATGCAGAGCTATTGGGCCAGAGTTGTTATGTACTGGTCATGAACCTGGGAGGCATGCTAATGTATGCATGGGACCACATTTCAGCAGTAGCAAAATACATAGCTGCTGGGCATAAATGCAGATGGGTTAGATTTGGAAGTGCATGTGAATAGCAGTACAGACTTGTTGACTTGTACAGGACTCTCTCTCCTCCAGAGTAATGAAAAGCAAGATAGGCCTCTTGCTGCAGTCTAGGAATGAATGGGTTGTGGCAATTTTGCCCTGTCTGGGAAACAAGTAGGTCTGGCTTTCATTCCTGTCCATCATCAGCAGAACAAATGCATTTACTGGATGCAGGTAGGGAGCTATTGGGTAAATAGTGTGGAATCAAAAAATATATAATGATTAAATTTTATTTGGCACTTATAACACAATGCTAACTTCAGAAGATGTATCATTACACTTGAAACTTACAGATATATATATATATATATATATATATATATATATATATATATATATATATATATATATATATATATATATATATACCATGGGTAGCACAATGCTAACAGAAAGGATTACTACCTGAGATTCTTTCGGTCTTTGGTTCTGAGTCGGTCTGGCTCCTTTTCAGATTCCATAGATTTTACCTTTCTCCATGTAAGTTTTCACTTGGTGCTACATTTTGTTCCTGCATTCAAAAGACATAAATGAATTGGCAGTTCTGCAATTTGCCCATAGATGTATAAGGTGTGTGTGTGTGTGTGTGTGTGTGTGTGTGTGTGTGTGTGTGTGTGTGTGTGTGCGCGCATGAAAATTGTTGAATGAACTGGCATACCATTCTGGACTGATTACCTGCCTTGTGCAAGAATAATGTATGATATATGCAGATAATACATTTGATAATATCGCTTGTTACCGTTCATATTCCCCTGTTGTCACTTTTTTTTAATAGCATTATTGAGATGTATCACAATGCACTTTAGCATAGTCAAAAATTAATAACTGGAGAAGTCCAAAAGCTCCACCCAACTATAAAAACAAAATTAAAATATCTAAATATCAACTATGACACAGGAAAAATATGACAATAGCTCTGCCTGACAAAACTGAGTTTAATATGAATCAGTAAATGCTTTCATCTTTCAAAAACAAGAATTCATCAGACTTAAATTAACACATAATACAATGCTATGCTTTCCTTGCCTCTGTCCTCTCATTATGGCCTAATATATGTGATTTACACCTACCCTTTCTGACCTTCTTTTCACCATATCATATACGGTCATATTTACTTACTTTATTAAGCTGAATAGTTTGATATTACACTGCATCTTCATGACTCTCATACACAGACCTCAAAATGGAAAAATGAATGAAATAATACAAATAGACCGGTTTCGATGACAACATGGTCTAACAATCATTTAACCCCACATTGTTCCTAAAAAGAACACAAAAAGAATAAAATGAAAAATTTTTGGAGCATCATCTGACTGTGGTAGCATAAGCTTTTGAGTCATGGTTTCATAAAATGTTTAAATTTTAACAAATGAATGACATTTTTTCCTTGATAGAAAGGTGTCCAAAAGTAGATTTTTTTACCTATATAACAAATGACTCGAGTAAAATTAAAAAAAAACAAAAAAACAAAGAAGGGAACAATCAATGTGTGACCAGAAGCATGCATGTGTAAAAAAAGAAAGTATTGCTTTCAAAGTGAGGGTAAGAGTACTTAGTACAGGGAGTATCATGGTCTTGTCCTTAGTATGAATATTAAAATAAATATATCACTAGGAGGAACAAATAACAGGTAACAAAAAGCAGCCATGCAGTCCAAAGCTGTATAAAACAAATGTTACATAAAACACTTTTTATCAAAATGCTAAACAATTTCCAGACCAAAGACACTACATTTTCTGACTGACTATGGGGGGGATTCAGTAATCCTCAGTGTAAGACGAACAAAGTCCTACTCAGAGACTGCCGTCTAAGAGTATGACGTCAGCGCATCATGCATATGCATGAGGGCACGCTGACTCAACTCCCAGGCTAACACGGAGCGTGTAGGAGTGCAGGGGGCATGTCAGACTGCCGAGCAGTCCAAATATCCATGCCCCTGCAAGTGCCTAAATCTGCAAATGTCAGCAGATATGAGCGAGTATGCTCAAATGTGTATACCCCCAACACTACACTCCCCCACATTCAAAAGCCCTGTACAAATGAAATAAAATGTAAAACAATTTTTTTTATTATTCACAATATAGCTGCCCGTGTGTGCGCGGGTGTGCCCATTGCTTAGCTACAGTTAGCAGTTTAGACATCAAAGAGGATAATAAACCACTTATATGCAAATTAAGCCCAATAGCAATAGTGTAGTGGTAGAGCCTTCACACAAAGAGGAGGCATTCCCAGTTCGAGTCCCACCACTCCCCTTTCCATTTTCTGTAGGGAATCCATGCATTAAAATAATTCCTGACATTTACCTTTTAAATTTTATTAAAATGCATCAAAATGGCCTATGTAGTAATGAACAATATTTTAAATATATATAAGAAGGTGAAACGTTAATGCATATTAATGAATGCATAAGTAACCTATCTTAAGCAATGTGAAGCACTGCTAAGCAACGTTTACCAGTATGAAGCACATTTATGAATAATTGCCCATAGCTAAGCACTGGTTTAACTAGCACAATAGCTTTGCACGGAGCTGCACATCGTGCCAACTAGCGAAAATCAAACATGTTTGCGTGAAGCTGTGCACTGCGCTAACTAGTGCAACGTCGGGCAATGACAGGTCTCAAACCTGGGATAGTGTGCACCATAATCACAGTACTGATCCACTAAGCCATGACAGCATTTGATGCTCATGGACTGTCAACACACATATACATATTAATCAACGTTTGCCCAGTGCTAAGCAGGTGTGCGCTCAGCTGAGAACTTTCAAATCCGGCCAATCACAAATAAGTGCGGGAAATGAGGCATATTTAAGCTCCATAGGCGGGAATACTCGCCATAACTGGTTGTAGCTCCCATCTGCAGGCAGCAATGGCTAGTGTCGGAGAGGGCTCTCGTTTCCGAGCTCAATGGTGGGGCATTAAGGAGTCAAAAGTGATGGTTTGGCTCCTTGTCCATCATCATGATGCTAGACTCCTGCAGGGCCAGTTCCAGGGCATGGAATGCAAAGCAGAAGCCTGGAACCATCCTGCACATGAACTCACCAGTGCCACAGGTGTCCCTCGGACTGGTGAGCAGGTTAGACATCACCATGCAGACCTGAAGAGAAGCAAGCAGGACCAACTGAACCAATAGATACAGGAGGCCTGTGGGATGCAAAATGCCCCACTACTGTGTAGGTAGCCATGGACTGAAGTATGTAAAAACTGCTAGTGTAGTCGATAGTATGGATAGGTATATATCTCAATATCACTTCATTTACTTCACAGCTGCAGGTATCCATGGTGCGAATCAGCAAGCCTATGCAGATAGGCTGCTAAGGTTGCACCACCAGGCAGGTTAGTAATTTCTCTGCATGTACTGTTATATAAAATAAGTGAGAGAGCCTGACTAAAAGTGTCGTAGCCCGATAATAAAGGTATAATAAGGCTTGAATAACCTCTCTGCATGCACTGTTATGTAAAATAAGTGAGAGAGCCTGAAAAAAAGTGTTGTAACCCATTAATAAAGGAATAATAAGTCCTGAATTATTTCTCTGCATGTATTGTTATATAGAATAAGTGAGAGAGCCTGAAAAAGAGTGTTGTAAACCATAAATGAAGGTATAATACATCTTGAATAAGATGTCTGCATGCACTGTAGTAACAAATAAATGAGAAAGCCACTAGAAGTGTGCTATGTAATTAATAAAGGTATAACACCTGTAGTGTGTCCGTGTCACTTTCTTTGAAATGTTGATGTACTCTTGCAGTATAGAAATAGTAGTGTTGTATTAAGCGCTGACAACCCACACTTGGGTAGGCCCATAGAAAGAGGACGAAGGGAGTGCTAGTATCTCTTAAGCATATATACAGTCCTCAACTGTAGTGTCAAGGCTGGCATGTATAGGTAAATCTGGCACATGAGTAGCTTGTTATTGTGTTCACCGGAAATGTCAGTGTGCTGCTAGAAATGTAGGGGGCTGTTAAAATATAACTGATAATGTCACCTGAACACATCCAGATATGTAGACATATGAATATAAATAAAATATATAAATACGTAACAGTAACATCTGCATCCTGGACAGTTTGTATATTAGATACAGGTCAGGTACATAAGGAACTAGCAAAACACATCCCACAACGTAATGGACATTGCCTAGTATAATAATACATGTAGGGGATATATACCTGCAGTCAATAGGAATGTAGTGTAAACTATAAGTTCATATAAGTTGTTAATGGAGGTATCTTTTTACACCCTACTGTATGTGCATAAGCAATGCAATTCCACACCTCAATGGGTATGTGTAATCTCAAAACATTTGTTGGGACATATGTCCTATTGGTTTATAAATATCTGCATTTACTTTGAAGCATGTGCCCTGTTCAAACACCACAATCTTGGTGACCTGTTGCCACCAATCATTCCTGCATGCTGTTGGAATGTCCACTGAAGTTCTATATATGCATGTGTTATGCTTGCTGTTCAACTGTTGGAACTCTGGTGTGTTGGGTTAATGGGAATATTACTGCATGCAGTTACAACTAATTTGGAATGCTGTTGGCTATATTGTCATTAAATTCACCTAAACACAGAACGTATGGGAAGGCCATTCCCAGCGGCCCCTGCCCGTCCCACCTCAGCTGGCGATGACACCTGGCACCAGCAGGTCCGGTAACCAGCCCGGGACCTCCTCCTCTGTTGGCCCTGTGCCACCTTTGGGTGGAAGCGCTGCAGGGGATGGGGCTCATCCCCCCCGTGTAAGCATGGCCAGAGGAGGGCCACCTATCACCCTCCGAACGGTCCGGGCTGTGGTGCGTAGGGAGATCCAGCGTTCAGTCGCTGATCCCCTATGCCAGCTCAAGGCAAGAGTGGCGCGACTCATGGGTGAGCCTGCATCTCCTACGCAGCCCCCAGCACAGCCACCCTCCGGGCTGTGAAGGTGCAGTGGTGACTGCCCATGGGTGAGGATTTCAGTTTCACTGTTGCCATCTGTGGGCTCATGGGCTTGCGATTTCCAAACATCCTTCCCCGTCAATGGTGTTCACCCACCCCATGTGTCATATTCCACCCCTGTATGCGTCTTGTTTGTCTTGTCTGTTTACCTCCCCAACCTACCTCCCAAAACATACCTACTTCCCTTACCCCACATTCCACTCTCACCTGAAAAAAAATGGGCAATCTGCTCCCACAAAACAATTACGCCCCATACATAGCTGCCCATTTTGCACAAATGCCCGCTGGACACAGAAAGTGAAATTTAATTGGCAGTACAACATACTTTGTTGTCCTCACCCCTCTCTCAGGGGTGGAAGGTTTCAAATTTCCCTCCAAATTACTAGCATATGCACAGCTGTTGCTGTTAAAGAAATGGGCAGCTATGGACCTTCCCTACACCCGTCCTGCACATCCTGAGCTGTTTTTCCTACTGTCTTTCCTTCTTTGTGCCCCTTTTTCACCACTTTCCTATCTCCCCATTTTCTTTTCTTTCAAAGAAATGAGTGCAGGGGTTAGCGGGAGTAAGCACTTTTAAGCAGTAGTTAGCAGGTTTGTGCGAGTGTGCGCATGTGTGCGCTTAGCTAAGTATTGCTAAGCGTCGTGCAAACCCGCGCAAACCCACTTCCAATTGCTTAAAAGTGCCTTAGTCACCCTGCATATGAGGGGCCTTGTTCTGCTCAGCAGCAAAACAAAACACCACTGTCAGTCTCGAACCCTGGACTTTGGACACACTAGACTGCATGAAGTACCACTAGGCCACAGTAGATATACAGCAGGTTGTTGCTGAAATATATATATCATGCATCAGAATGTGTGAATGTAAAGGAAAGATAGGAATGTCATAACACAAAACCTGTTCTGTGGAACTTTACCAGCAGTTGTTGTGGAATTGCATTACATGACTGTGATAACAGAACCAGACATTCTAGCAGTAAATAATGTTACAGCAGCACTTTACAACCCCCACACAGTATCATAGCAGGACAATCCCCACCCAAATGTACAAAATACCAGTGTGTTCAAGGTACAGCAAGGATGTAGGTAGGCATACTCAGTACTGGAATTATCCAGTTTTCATGAGCATCCTGTCAACAAAATAAAAAGCACAAACTGTGCAGAAGTGAGTACATTAATATCCACAGTATAGCAGTTCCCAAACAGTTCATGTGCCAAATGAAAACATCTCAATAACTACATATGTATGGCAGCTAATTGTATAAGTTGAAAATAAACTCCATACTCCCATGTATCTTGTGTTAGCATTTCTAGGGGCGAGTACAATTCTACACTGTCAACTGTGTACTGGAAGTGGCAACATTCAGGTTTGAGTACAACATACAAATAACTGGCTACACCCCTAGCAACAGTTAGAAGACGTATACCAACCTTCTGACTTACACAACGGTGTCCACAGCAAACAAGCATGGTCCCCACTTTGGAAATCTGAAAGGGCTACGCCTACCTGACTTAGCAATTTATAGCACTGGGTTGCTATGACAGTGAGTACTGCAAGTACCACACAGCAGGCTGCATGCAATTGCCAAATGGTGGCCACCAACTAGTACAGAGGCCATCACATGCATATGTGCAGATACCTATAAAAGCAGGCTGTACTTGCTGTCCACACATGCAATCATTTCATTGCAGGTATGGAGGGAGGGATAGAGAGAGAGAGAGAGAGAGAGAGAGAGAGACATGCACAGGCAGACAACAGCTGCAGAAGAGATAAAGAAAAAGGATTCAAAGAAAATATTTTGAAAGACAAAGTGATGTAATATAAAAAAAGATAAAAATAATATATTGAAAACAAATTAATATACTGAAAAAAAATTATATTGAAAAAATATTGAAAAAATATATTGAAAAAATCTATTGAAAAAATATTGAAAAAAATATTGAAATAAAAAATATATTGAAAAGAAATATATTTTGAAATAAAAATCTATTGAAAAAAAATATCTTGAAAAGTAAATGATATATTGAAAAGAAAACGTATATTGAGAAACAAATATACCTTGAAAACTTAATTCAGGATATATGACAACAAATACGAACACATACAAAAGAAAGGTATGTAACAGCTATGTATTTATTGGAATGTAGTAGATGTTTATGAAGAGGACTCTACATAGTTTGAATCATCCATATGTGGCAGCAGTACGTATCGATGCACAGATGCCTTGCATAACTACTGGCATGGAGAAATGAATGTGTAGCTGTGTGCAGTGGGATATGACAGTGACATATGTAGTTCAGCATTAAATGTTAAACATCTGATGCATGTTATCTGTGTTCTGTACAGTAGTGTGTACAATGTCTGTTTGGGGTAGTAGCCCATACGGTTATGCAAACATGGATGTGACAGAGTAACAAATGCATGAAAGTCATATTAACGTGCAGCTTAGCATTGGCATCAGTTGTACCTTTCTAGTATGCTAATTCAGCATTAGCAGCTATATATACACCCTCTAATATTACTGTGTGCTCACATGTGACACCTGTTCATGTTGCAGCAAGGCCCAACAGGTCAGCCGTGAGGTACATGGACTTACAACAGTCTGGTCCTTGTGTGTGTATGGCACACACATACGGAGAGAAATGCATGTGTCAGATATATATTAGCATCTGTACATGTGCATTGAGCAAGGGACATACTGCAACTGTTTGTGAAAGGTATATATATATATATATATATATATATATATATATATATATATATATAGATATATATAGATATATATATATATATTGTTGAAGGTTGTTATGTGCATATTTCTATGTAGGCTGTAGTGTGTGGCAGACCAGACAGCATACAGTGCTGGTATATGACATGTGGTGGTTAAATGCTGTGGCTATGATTCATCAGGTTTGCAGTGTTGCAGCCAGTGAGGCCTGCTAAACCTACATGGGCTGAGAACACCTTCAATGCATTCCACACAACACTGTGCAATATTATGACATAACTGTATACCTCACAACCTTCTCATACTTGATATTCCCACCATGAAAGGTGGACTGTATATGTGCCTATATGTATATCTATATGTACACCAATGGATGTTTATATGTATGTGTGTATATAGATATATATATATATATATATATATATATATATATATATATATATATATATATATATATATATATACACACATAGGGAGAGAGAGAGACAGGGTCATAATTACTGCAACAGATGTCTGGTGACAAAGCCATGGACTCAAGCTCAATGTTGACACTGCATTGGCATCCCTCCTTGCAAAGACTCAGTACCCATGAACTACCACATAGGTGGTAGTCTACTTAACACTGAAGGTGTGATAAGAGACCATGGGACACAGGTGGACAGTAGTCTCCCCTTCGATAGTCACAGTGCCACACTAGTCATGTAATCTGTCTACGTGGCACACATCATCACAAAAGGTGTGTCATCCAGGGAAATATAGGTCAGTGTTCCCCTCTAATCCACACACATAAAACCCAGGATAGAGTACAATGCCCCATGTGGTATGTACCTCACAAGACATCTACAGCAACTGGAAAGGACACAGACATACCTCACAAAGAGTAATACAGGCATCAAACAGATGCCCTATGCAGACTGTCCCACAAACCCACAACTAGACTGTGTCGCATACGGCCTACCCAGAGGTGACCTCTGCCTAACATACTAAGCTATGTCAAACCCAGATCTGTTGGACATGCTCCACGTAAACAGATCACAATCTCTACGAGCTACACGATCTAGGGACCCAAACCATTTGACCACATTAACAGCACATGGTGGAGGGATAGATTCCTATCTCAGAGACATCCCATACTCTGGAACAAACCAACTATCCATAGCAAACAAAGCTCCTAATTAGCAGTCATCATAATCCTGAAGATTGTATGGGAGATAGTGAATACACCCAGGCAATCACCTCTGTGTCTCTGCTTGACAGGGCCACGTGAAATGTAATTACCTGTGTGTCAAAGGCCAGGGTAGCTTATGGCTAGAGTTCTATAGGCCCTAGGGCCAATAGCCTCTTACCTACCTATGAAGTGATACACACCCACATGTACTTGCTGCAATAATTGCTATGTGAGGTTGACTGAGTGTGATGGTGAATGTGTTGGTGAATGTGTCAGAGTTCGGTATATGTGTGATAGCTTAGTGGGAAACTGTTTCTGTCATGGTATTATGTGTCCTAGCTGTGATCCCATCAAAAGATGTGTATGCAATTGCTAGGCAGAAAAAGTAGTATGCCATACGGTCTGACGTAGTCCCTTGTTGTTGACTGGGGTGTCCCATTGTAGGCTAAAGCAGTACATGTATGCTTATTGAGTATTACTGCTGGTGAATCCAACTCCTGTATGAACTGTAGTACTACCTGAAGCTGTATGCCTAAACAGCACAGTATGGTGTACGTCCACATTTATTGGAACCACTGTTATGTGTGTTCCCTGTAGTCCTCACAGATTACATACCTCAGGCATAAGGTCTGGTAACTACTGACACACAGTACTGTAAGGTACACAGGTAAAGGTCACCTGGGTTGCCATACCTTTGTGTGTGGGTATGCTTGTACCATGGCCTCAGTCATATGTGTTGCAGGATATAACTGTGTATCTAGCAACATGTATAGTCTAGTACAGCAGTATGCCACCTATATTAACGAATGTGCACATATGTTAGGCAGGGGTCTGCCATCAACGGCTAGTGTGGAATACTGGTAATACTGTCAGTGGACTTCATAATCATTGAAATGGATCACATATTTCATGATGCATTAGCATGATATATATACCTCCTGTGGCTAGGTGGTGCATTGTGTCACATATAGTGTGCCATGTACTATTGTATAGTCTTACATACTGTTTTAACTTTGTTGCTGTGCAAAACATGGTTTCATATATAGAGTGTGCCAGGCACTGTCAGGCATCTGTGGGTTGAGAACTGATATGTGGTAATGAAAGTGTGTATCTTCTGACAGCCAGTAGGTTGCTATATATGGCAGTTAATTGATATCTGTACTTTAGAATGGTACGTGTGCCACATGACTTGCTCACATATATTGTTTCATTCTCTTCCAGGGTAATGTCCCGCCATCATAATCCCGCATATAGCACGGCTGAGGAAGAACTGCTCACAATGATCCTGGTGCAGCACTATGTCCTGCTGTTCTCCAGAACCAGCCAGGACCAGCATGAGCGGACTGCGCTGTGGCAAGATCTTGTCCGTAGGGTAAATGACATAGGCATGCATAACCGGACATATGAGCAGGTACGCCATCACTGCAGTGATTTAATTAGACATGTCCGGCAGAGTGCATCTGATATCCGCAGACAACAGCTTGCCACAGGTAGGGGGTAGCCATCCATCCCCCCCTCACCAGAGTGGAGGAGCTGCTCCTGAGCCAGGTGGCTCCTGGCCAACAACAACCACAACAAGTAACATGTATCATCATGGAGGCCGGAGCCACCCAGCAAGTTGACATGGAGTGTGCAGGTAACATGGCATAGCTGTAGAGTACTGTTACCTCTATTGGTAGAGCATGCTTATGTGAGATGTGTACTGTGTAGTTAGACGATGTGGTGCCTAGTGTTGTGCAATACTAATAATTAGGAATAGTAATCTGTAGGCCTGTGACTGTCAACCATTGTACTACTGTAAGATTGCAAACACACAGTAGCAATGCCACAGTTGTTGCCACTGACAAAGTGTCTGCTATCCTTGTAGGTCCCTCTGGTGTGACAGCAAGGCAGCAGACCCATGCTGGTGAGTGTGTCATACCTTTAATATTGCTAATTAAATGTGCATGTCATAGGTGAGGTGTAGGCCATGTACACGTAACACACCTACGCATAATGCATGCTGTGCATGTTTGCTGTGAGACTATGCACATCCTAGTAACGTGGGTAGCTGCCTAAAACACATACAATACACAGAGCATCCCACACAATTGTGGCAACACTGTAGTGGACATTGGATAGGCAGAGTCGATACACTTGCACACAACATACACAACTTTGTCATATGCAGTACACGTTAACATGCTACACATGGCGTATTCAGACACCCGCTGTAAGGTCACACTACAGTATCCCAAACCTCATCCACACAGCACACATAATATACCTGATGGGGAGATGCCTCACATGTGGCTGTGCGACACTCTTCAACACATAACACATTCATGTTAGTCAATGCCCCCTATTGGGCACCTCACAAACCCATGTAACAACTGGCCATGAAATGGTGAATGTAGCCATGGTACTGCAGTTTAGGTACAGCATGCTATGTGCTGGTCTGGCACACATTAGTAGCCTTGAGTGACCACGTGATGCTGCATGATGATGGCTCATGGTACTACACCGCATCCAGTTACAGTGGCCACAGTACTACACATATCATGAATTGCTATGCACCTTAATGTTGTGTGTGTGCAGACATATGCACCTATACACAATATGCATAGCAATCACCATTTGTAGAAAGTGACACACATATGTCTTGTAATGCTATAGAGTGTATAGGTCACATGACACACATTGTGTATGTGTGATGTTTCATGTTGCAGTTGTGTGGTAGCATGCCATGTCATGGCTGGCACTGGCATGTCCACAATATGTCCTACACTCACCATAACCACTGTACAATGGCTATGTTGAGCAATGGTATTCCATCAGGTATACATGCACCACTCATCCTGTGTGTATACATAGCATGCATGTGCTACACCTGTGTCCACAATTATCTGCTAAAGACACAGATGCTCTAATTAGAAATGGATATCTATGTGACACACTGATACACATCCAGCCATGGTATGTATTCCTGTGACTGATGGTGCACAGGACATTGCACGGCTTTTAATATCTGCACAGCAATGTTGTGTCCATGTACACATTGTGTTCCAGGGTGAGGCCATTCACTGAAGAAAACACACATGCATCAAAGCCATGTATACTGTTATTAGCAAGGGCTGTCTACACTCACACTGCATGCTGTTGAGCAACACACATCCTGCATGCTGTCACGTTTGATATAAATGTTTGGCTTGTGATACTGTACCCCAACATCACACGCTATTGAGTATGTTTGGGATTGCTGGTGGTGTGTGTGTGTGTGTGTGTGTGTGTGTGTGTGTGTGTGTGTGTGTGTCTGTTTTAGAGAGGAGTGTATTTGTGTGCATGTGTGCATGTGTGCATGTGTTCATGTGTGCATGTGTTCATGTGTTCATGTGTGCATGTGTGCATGTGTGCATGTGTTCATGTGTGCATGTGTGCATGTGTGCCGACATCATGTACAGGTCATAAAGTGTGCTTCCTATCTTCCTCTCACAGGTGCTGATTTTGGGCTGGTTTAGTGCAGCAGGGAAACTGATGTCACTGAGCATGGTAGTGATAATGATGATAGGTGTGTTGAGGCACAGGCATGTTTGCCAGGGTCTATCGTTGGGCCATTAATCGACACTACACAAGTGTCCACCCCATCCAGGCACACAGTCATACTGCCAATACTTCCATCACTAATGCCCTTAGCAGAGGGACAGCGTACAGTCGGCATTGGCCAGGACAGTGTGGTATCCATGGCACATACATCCCAACACAGCAGCCATACCCAGATGTCTGGAAGGGTACCACATAGGCAGATGTCCAGGGGTTCTCGTTAGAGCACTGCTGCTCATCATGCCACTGGCAGATGTGCCACAGGTCTTACAACCTCACGCATGTTCCAGGCTGCTATGGAGGCACAGGCACGTATGGAACGGTACACCAGACAGGGACTAAGGGCACAGAGGGCACATAACACCGCCATAATAGACAGTATTCATGACCTAGCTGGTGCCATCCGTAATTACACTGAGGTCACCAATAGAGGTTGGGGAGAGACATAAGATGTCCTCTGCAATGTCATGTCTATGTGTCAGGACAGTGCGGGATGGTTGAGTCATCGACGTGGACATATGCCAGCAACATTAGCAGCTGGCAGTTGCCGCAGACGTCCATCAAGACACAGCCACTCCCATAGTGCCAGTACCAGCCCCAGCAATGTTAGGGGTGGGTTGTCCATAGAACGTCCTAGAAGACCACATGCACATGGCTCTGGACAGTCCCAGCAGGGACCTGGGTCCAGTGTACATCCATCTACTTCTGGGGATAGTACCCAGTCTGGCTTAGTACCTGATAGTGTCAGTAGCACCCCTGCCAGGCACAGGTACCGTATCCGTGGCCAGAGACGGTGATCTGTAAAGCCTCGCAGGTGCAGTCTGTGGCTGTCCCACAAATACCCATATGTGGCAGCCACATGGTGGAACTGTGTGCATGCAGACACACACACACATAATCCAGACACCTAGGGCTAACACATACCCACACACATTACATCAACATTGGCCCATACCAGTATTCTTGCCCCTCACACACACACACACACACACACACACACACACACACACACACACACACACACACACACACATACACACACACATACATGTTGATTGGATGGTTCACTGTAGGCCTCTTAGCAAACCAACAACACACCCTGTGCATATGATGAAACCTGTGCCACCTCCTGTCATCTGTAACATTGATGCAGGAACAGGCTACCTTGGTGCTGATGTACAGGGTGTCTTTATAGCAGTATAGCAATTTTAGCATGTTGTCAGCAGTAGAGTGTAATGATATGCTTGAAGGTGTAGCTGAGCAAGCATGATGCATTAAAGCTATGATTGTCATTGTAGTGTTGTTAACACCAGTGTTAGTTCCAATTGTATATTGTCTGCCCATGTGCCACTTGGCTGATTTGTGCAGTAATTGCAGCATGTGTTAGAGAGTGGACAGTATGTGTGGGATGTGTGTAGCACATATTTGCAGGTCTACAGTTGTGAAAATGGTGGAGGTGCACTGTCTGCATGTACGTGCATAGTGGACACATGGGCAGGGTGACATGCTCTGTGTTACACAGTAACACTCCATAGTTTCTAATGGTGGCCAGTATGCATTGTACTACACACATTTTGGAACCTGACTACACATATGTGTATGGCATGGTTTGACACTGTGCTGTGGGTGATACTGTTACTATCTGTCATTGTTTTGCATTCTGGTAGTATACATAACTTCAACAGCCTGACCATAACCAATCATTAGATGATGTCTTGACAACTGACACACAGATGTAGGACACACAGCAACATTTGGATCCTTCAGGTACTATACTATGCCAGTAACCAGTGGTATTCAGCTGCACCCATTACTGAGATCACTCCTGTTCGGCATATGGCTCTCTTAGGTACAAGCAATCACAGTAGGGATATGTCTGTCCCTGTGTGCTAATGCATACTGTGGCCTATACTGCATTCTCCAGGTGACACACACCTCCTCCACAAGGGTATCATACAGACAGATACCTGTTGTCAAACCCATGCTGTAAAGCTATAGGCCAAACTAAGCATAGTCATCCACCTTTACAGAACATAGTATCCCCACAGTACCACATAGGTAGTAGCCACCAATATGATGAACAGGTACTGATGTGTACATGCAACCTAGTGTTACATCATCTCTCCTTTGATAATCACATTCCCTAAGGTATATTGAAATCCCTCGGTGAATCACATAAGCAATAAGGAGTCTGCATGCATGTCCACAAAGGTTGTTGTACACCTATAATGCATAGTCATCATTGACAGACTCTGCTGCGTTTGAACAGGTCTAACATATACATCAGCCATAAACCCTCACTCATTCAATTCAATAGAAACCATAATGAGTGTGTGTGACATGGGTGACCAGGCATCACTGCAGTGGCTGGCCTTGTCACAAGCATACAGATGTGACCTAAGGTCTGTGAAGCAGCACCACAGTTTGGCAAAGATGACAGCTGTGTACTTGGATAAAGCAGGGTTCCTGCACATGCAATAATTGAGGTAACATGTACATATATGTATTTGCCTCACAGCTACCTCACATGTGCAATTCCTACTGATATGTCATACGGTAGTAAAAGTAAAACCCCCAACACATTGACCAACACTGTCACACACATAGAGCACACACACTCACCAAGTGCAGCATTCAAACCCCTACCTAACTACTTCATGATACTATAGGAGTACGCATTAACACGACACGCTACACACATTACTGTGAGTTATCCTTTCCACAAGTATATTTGTAGGATGGTGACATCATCAGACTATACAAAGTGGATTACATTAGGTGACATTAGGTGGGCTACATTGAAGGAATGTCTAAACACTTTGGCCATGTGATCATCAAAGGGGAGTTTACTATCTACCTGTGTCCCCAGGGCCATAATGACTTTCTCCGTACATACTGGATTACCACCTATGTGGTAATTTGTGTGCACTTTGTTGTACCCAAAGGGGATGACTATGCATTCTTTGGCATTCAGCTTGAGGGCATTGTTTTGACACCAGGTATCTGTCTCTGTAAGGCATTTCTGGTGGATGTCTCTGTTAGCCGTACAGTCGATTATGGACCACAGTTACCATTCATCTGCAAACCTGTTCAGCCATACACCTCCCATGCTTGCATGTACCTCTGAGCAGTATCTACTGAACAGGTGGGGTCCCAGGACCAAGACCTGTGGGATGCCATTTGTGACTGGCTTAGAGTTGGACATGGCACCAGCAACTCTGAACATGTGTGTTTGATCTGTGAGCCACTTGGCTACCCATCCTGTGACATAGCTATTAATGTTCCAGCTGGTACGCTTGTCCATGATGACAGAGTGGGGAATGGTGCAGAAAGTCCTTTGTGAGGTCTAGGTGGGCTGTGTGGACTACTTTCACCTCCATCTATGTCCATGGTAACTGTTTGAAATGTCAGCTAGGTTTAGGAGCCAGGATCTGACTTTAACAAGGCGAAGTTGTGGAGAGTCCAGTGTCTGGAGGTCTCCAGTGTCTCTGTTTATGGGTTCCATGACAATTTTCTCAATAGCTCTGTAGACCAGGCTGAGTAGACATATTGGGCAATGGTGTCCATGTTCTGTTGTGGCACCCCCTTTGTGGAGCTGGATGACTGTTTGTGTATGCCATTCTTTGGGTACATAGCCTGTGGTACGCTTGTGTCTGGACAGTGAATGTAGGTGAGTGTCTAGTTCCTCATTGGCCTAGTGTAAGACGCAGCCTGGGACACCATCCAGTCACATTGATGCTGTGTTCTTAGCTTTGGTGAGGGCTGTCTTTACCTGCATGTCCATGACGTTTGGGGTTCTGCATCCTTCTGTGATGGACACAGGCCCTTTTGGGGGTGATGGGGGGAGTTTACACTGAACCTGTCCCCCTGGATGTGGGCAATGAAAGTAGGTTTGGTGCATTTCTTTCCTTTTTTTCAGTAGCTGACAGCATATTTGGAAGTTGACACCTACATGTCTGGTATAGCTACCGAAGGCTTTGTGGTTGCTATTCTTACATTCCTTGGCTATTTGTCTTTAGAAACTGTCCTTGGATTATTTTATGGGTGATCATTGTTTCTTCCTGATAATGATCAGTGATGCCTTTCCTTTAGTGAAGTTGGCTCTATCATATGTTTATTTCCTCCTTCTGTTGTCTAGCTTATTTATGGGCAACAACCACCTGATTGTTGTCCTAATTTTGGAGGAATGCATCTTGGTTTTATTTGTGATGTCTCATTCCATGCATCCCTGTAGATGCTCATAGGATGCACTTGTAAATGATTCTACAGATTGTATACCATTATCCTATAGCAAGAGGGCTTTGGAACATTCCACTTTGGTCTTGGGAAGTGTGCAGTTTGCTTTTGCAAATGTCTTCACAGTGGTTTCATTGACAGGGTGGGGGGGGCCGGATGTGGATGTCCAGTGTGATTACTTCATGATCTGATATTACCAGCGAGGGGTTTATCTCTGTAGTGGAACACTGGTACCCCATGTTGGTGATGATCATGTCCAGTATGTTGTCACCTCTAGTGGGGGGGTGACCAGCTGTTCCAGGGTGTTAGGGTTTTTAAACTCTAGGAAACATTGGGCGAAGGACGTTGTACATGAGTAATTCCACCACTCACTGTTTGGGTAGTTGTAATCTCCTCATATGATGGTGTTTGACAGGACCTTTATATTTTCCACTGTTCTCCAGTATACTGAGTGAGGTTACTGAGACAAGGTACATGATCTGTAGCAGGCTACAATCTGATGGGCAGCTTTGGCCAAAGTTAGTTGCACTTGCATGGTCTCCAAGGCCTCATGTTGTGCCACTAACCTGAAGGTGTGGGTATCCATAAGGTAAATGGGTACACCCCTTCCTTTTGTATTTCACTCGTGGTTTTGGGTCCAAAGGTCAGAGGGATTGTGAGTGTTTTACGTGGAGCATATCCAACAGCTCTGTGTTTGACATAGCTTTGTATGTTAGGCAGTGAACACCTCTGAGTAGGCAATATGCAAGGGAGTACGGATGGAGCATTTTGAGATGGTCTGTGTATGGCATGTATTTCAGTCTGCTAATGCTCTTTGTGTGGTATTGCTGCTGGCTTTCCAGTTGTTGTAGTTTTCTTGTGAGATACATAGCAACAGTGGCGTTGTACTCTATTATAGTTCTAGTGAGTGATGAGTAGAGGGGAACACTGTCCTCTTCTATTTTGCATGAGACACATTTTGTGATGAGGTGTGCCACATAGGAGGGTTTTCTGACTACTGTGGGAATGTGATTATCGCAGTTGTATCCACTGTCCACCTGTGACCCAAGGTCTCTTGTCACACTTTCAGTGTGAAGTACACTACCACCTATTTTGTAGTTCTTGGCTACAGAGTTTTTAGCAAAGGGCATGACAATGCACCTTTTGGCATTGAGCTAGAGCCAATGGACTTGACAACAGCCATCTGTCTCAGTGAGGCCCTTTTGTAAGATGTCCACATCTGTTGTGTTTACCATTATGGCTCCTAGTTTGCAGTCCTCTGGAAACTTCAGCAGCCACAGACCAGCCATGTTAATGTTTACTTCAGGGAAGTTGATACTACACAGCCTGGGAAGTTATCTGGTCCCATGGCTGCTGTGATACTGGCATTGGAGAGTGTTTATTACCTGTGTGGCCGTGATGACAGCAACTTTGCAGTCTTCCATTATAGAGATGTGCTCTTTCATGGGTGAGAGGGGGGTAAAGTTAACAGTGATCATATCTGCCAGGATGTTGGCAATATCAGTTGGCTCTGTATATTTACTGCCATTGAGCTGTAACTCAGAACAGATCTGAGTGTAACCATGACATGAACCTGTCTGGTGGGCAGAGATCTCCTGAGTAGACAGTATGCAACAGAGTACAGATTGGGTTACATTCAGTCTTGCTGCATGGGGCAACTATTTGAGGCCAGTAATCCTCTTGTTAAGGTACTTCATTGGTCTTTCTAGCTGCTGAACGTGCCTAGTCAGATTCATCGCAAGTATGCTGTGGTACTCTCTGACAGGTCTGATGACTGCTGTCCTTTGACCTATATGCATAGACCTTGGCAGTTTGTGTGAACACATAGCATGATTTTCCGACCACTTTGTGAATGTGTTTCTGGAAGTAGAGATGACTATCCACATTTGTCCATAGATCCCTTATTATCACATCCGTATTTAGCCAAAGTGTGTGAGCATGCCCAGTATGACCTTTCAGTTTGTTGCTGCCTGACATTTTCTTCATTTCTTTAAGTGTGTGAGCATGCCCAGTATGACCTTTCAGTGAAATGCTGAATTGAATCCACTACATTTGTTGGAGTGTGTGAGCACACCCGGTATAGACATTTATACTATATGTGTATGGAAAATCAAGTTGTATTTTTACAGCAGGGCTCACCTTTGTGTCATAGATCAACAGGGATCATGTTGTGCCTACAGGGCTTCCATGCGACACTTTGCATAGACTTATCAACATTTCTACATACAGGGGGGGCAGCTATTCTTTGTACATTTCTACCTGGGGGCACACCTGATTCTTACTGTTGGTGTACATAGGATGTGGGTTTCACCTTACATTTATACACATTTGCTATGCCTGCACTACTATGTACAGGACACCATTTCAGTCTGCACTGTTGCCTATCGTAGTGGCTTGAGGCATACTACTGTACTAAAGATGTTAGCGTCCAATGTCACGTATATTACATTGCGACTTCATAGCCTACACAACCCACATCACACCGCCTAGCCTGATGTTCTCTGTCTGCATAGGTGTGTGGGGGAGGTTACCCATTTGCCTCTTTAGGGGCATAATACTGCATTTCTTTGTGTTTGCATTAGTGTACAATTGTCCTCCTGTGTCTGTGCTACTGAAATGCTATCATGGCTTAGTGGTTTAGTACTGTGACTATAGTGCACAGTATCCTGGGTTCAAGCCTTGTCATTGCTTTTTATTTTCATGCTGGGCAGACCAGACTGCTTAAGGAACAGTAAAGCAGATATGAGCATGTTTAACTGACTTTGCTCAACTTTGCCCAACCTTGCCCAACATTGCTCAATGTTGCCCAACATTGCACTTGTTGGCACAAGCAATTTTGTTTACATATACTAGATATTGGTAAAAGCTGCTTAGCACTGCTTTATATTGCTTAAAACAATGCAATCATGTCTCAGGTGGTGCTGCAGGGCTGCCTATGTTGGATCCACATACTACACTCCTTATGCATGTTTGGAAACAGGTAGTGTCAAGTTAAACATCCCTATTATTTTATGTGCGAGTCAGAGGGAGGTATCATTTCCAGGGTTCCTACTGAGCCAGTGTATGTGCTATGCATTTCTTCTTTGCCAAGGCCAAGGCATACTGGGCATGCAACCTTCTGCCTACTGGGGCAGGCTCAGGTTGTTCCTCCTCTGAGTCACGCTGTGCCTGTGCAGGCCTTGGCAATGGTGGGGGGCTGTTTGGCCCTGCCCCATGCTGTTCCTGCTGCAGATGTCTTCGCAGGATCATATTGGGTAGCATGGCACATACCATGACAATTTGGGTACATGTAGTTGGTGAGTACTGCAAGGCTCCACCAGATGTGTCCAGGCAATGGAACCGTGACTTGAGCATCCCAAACACATGCTCGATTACATTTCATTTTTGTGCATGTGCCTCATTATGGAGTTCTTGTTCAGGTGTGTGTGCATTTCTGATGGGTATCATCAGCCACGGCTCCAGTGCGTATCCAGCATCCCCCACTGGGTGACCGTCAGGGATGTCCCCATTGACAAATGTCTGGTACAGCTGCGGCAGATGCCAGATATGGGAATCGTGGTAGCTTCCAGGGCAGCCAGCACACACATTCAGTATTATGCCCTGGACATCACACATGACCTGGCAGTTGATGGAGTGGAATCCCTTGCAGTTGATGTAGGCCCTACCCTGCTCACCGGCTGGTGCTTTGATGTGTAAGTGAGTGCAGTCAATTGCACCCACTACCTCTGGGTATTCCGCTATTTGATGGAAGAGACGCATATTGCTGACCAATACCTCACAGGAATTGGGGAAATATGCATGATCACCGACATGTGCTGACATGGCATTCAGGAACTGGTGCAGTACCCTGGATGCTGATGCCTGTGAAATCCCCCTCATATCACCAGTTAGTCTCTGGAAGGTACCTGTTGCTGGTATTCTTAGCCCAACACATACCTTGGTTTCCACTGGGATGGGTTCCCCTCTGTTGGTTCTGTGTGTGAGGCGTGGCCTGCACAGCTCAACAATTTGCTGCAGGAGCTCTCTGTCAACTCTGTAGCACTCCACTATCTCCAGCTCATGTAGCCCTTGGTAGGTTACCCTGGGTCTGTACTCTCTTCTCCTTCTCCTCACTGTGGGTTGCTCAGCAGCATTCACAATGACACCACCCTCAGCATCTTGCACATGTCGCTTTATAATAGCAATGGCAGCCCCTAACATTTTTTTGTCTCAGTTAAGCTTTTTAAGTTTTCACTTCTCTTTGTAGACTGCAGTGTTGCAGTGTTTCTGAGAAAAACATGGGGAAATGTTGTTTGCAGAGTTTTAAGTGCTGGGCTGGGCTGGGCTAGTGTACTGCCTGTGCAATTGGCTGATTCTGATTGATTTCACCTGGCAGCTCTGCTAGTTCTCCTTGGTTAACGTCCTACTACTTCTTTTCCTTCCTTTTCCCTTTCTGTTTCCACAGGGGGCAGCGCCGCACAAACAAGCACTAACACGCGCACACACAGTCTTACACAAGCTTACACAGGCTTAGGCGGGTGCACATTCATGCATACAGGCTTAGACGGCCTTACACAGGCTTACACGTGTGCACACACGCTCACACAGGCTTAGACCAGTTTACAGGCACGCACACGTGTGCACACGTGTGCACACAGTGTAAGCAGCTTTGCAAGAAACTTCAGTAATAGCCACGACATACACCTTTGGTTTCTGGGTTTGAGTTTAGACAACTGTAGACACGCTTCTTCCAGTCCTGAGTAACTCACAGCAAACACATGCCACTCTGCTCCAATAAGCTTACAGTCGTTTTGATACATACCCCTTCATGATGTCACCTATCTTCTACTCTGTTACTCCCCTAATCCTACTCTTACACTCTAGGGACATGGTTCACATGGCAGGGGAATTTGGGATTCACTATCCTTATACTCATTTGCAAAGGATTGCCTACTAATGCTTGGTTACATCTCTCAGACTGAGCTTCCCCCCTTAGCAACAACTACTCAGTAGCCATGTTGTCTTCAGTCTGCCATTCACCTTCATGGCAGATGAATATTTTGAAAAATTCCCTATTTGTGGCTTTTATTTTTTGTTTTTCGGGTTTTTAGAGCACCACACATTTACGTGGCGCTGCGCTACGCTTAAACATCGGAGATGGAGAAAAAAAAAAGATTATTTTTTTATTATTTTGCAATGGATAAAAATGCCAGTGGCCATAGGCATGCTTCCTCAACTGGATGCATCCTTTATTTGGAGTTGTCAGTTGCCAACCGAGTATATTTCTGCAAATAACACTACTCTTACTCGGACAGGTTAGTGTTTCCTGGATCGCAAATTTACCTCATTTGCATAGCTTTCAGCAGCAAATGAGGTAATTTGCATAAACTAACACTGTCCGTACAAGAGTCGTTTTCGGAGCTCTCTTGCACGCCCCTACCGGCTGTTCCTGGATCACTCGGCAGACATGTTGGCTGGCTGGAGTCTTACTCTACTCTTAGACTCCATGCAAGCCTTCGTGAACCTGGCCCTATATTTTTGAAAGTTTGATTGATTGAGTCTTTCATTTTTTGAAATGTATGTTTGATGAGTCAAGGAAGTGGTGTTATAATTACATTATCCATATAATCAATTTCCTGACACTGGCAGAGCTATCACAACTCTCTTTATCTTGCAGAATTGTAGAACGTGCCGGAATGATGCTCACATTTCAATAAATACTACAGCCAACATGTACCTCATTGCAAGCTATATGACAGGGATCTGGCTTGAGTTTTAGTTCTAACTTTCACAAAAGAGACCAAGCATGATTACCACTGACCTAACAAGTGTGACAAGCAAGCACAATATTATTTTTATCCAAGAAGATCTGCAGTTTTGGGCAATTAACAGAAAAAAACAAAAATCTAAAGATGAAAGGTATGAAACTCATAAAAAAAAAAAAACAAAAAAAAAACACAACTGTATGGATTCCGATAACTATTAAACATCATTAGTGCTGACAAATATCTTTTATACTGCAAAGACTAAAGTTATTTTTCAGAGTTAATTTCCTTTCTTTGCCTGCTGTGTTTTTATATATTATATTTAGATACATATTACTAGAGTATATTTAACATTGCCATTTCTCAGAAGCTTAGTTCATATCACTTCATCTTTCTTAGTTTTATAAAGTCTATTTTCTAAACTGTACAGGAATATTTGCTGCATTTTTGTTCTATGTAAATAGTACAATGATACTTTGATGTATATTTTGTTCTTGCAATTTGTAGTTCTGTACTCTTTTTCTGGTATTTTTTAGTTCTGTATATATGCATATAGATAGATACACACACATATAAATATATATATATATATATATGTGTGTGTGTATATATATATGCAGATATATATATATATACATATATATATATATATATATATATATATATATATATATATATATATATACATATATATATATATATATATATATATATATATATATATATATATATATATATATATATATATATATGTGTGTGTATATATACACACACACACACACACACACACACACACACACACACACATTTTAAATACATATATGGATCTACTTGGTTTAACTGAATCTCATGTATTTATTTTAATTTTATTATTTTACATTTGTTAACTGGGATAGTCTGACTATATGCAGGTCCATTTACAGCGGAGGCCCGGGGAGAAAAGCTCCATGAATGAGAACACAAAATTCAGTAAGGTAGTACTAGAGCTAGACAATCATATCAGCAAATTAGTATATAATGGTAAGACAATAGTTCAAGGTAATAAGAGTAACAATAGCTGTAAATTTCAGATAAAACATTTCGTATTCCATGCTATGCACATGGGTACATTCATTATAATAGGAGTGAAAATGAGTGGAGTAGTAAATAGACAATAAGTCATGTAATCCATGTGCATATCCAGGTATTCATTAGGTGAGATTTTACTAAGTTTTTAAACTGTGTGACAGTTGGTGAAGAAGTCAGAGGGGGGAGCTTATTCCAGGCTATGACTTTGGTGTGAGAGAATAAAGCTTTCCCTGCAAAGTTATTTACCTTAGAAATGCAGAGGAGAGATTTTTCCATAGAGTGAAGAGAGCAATTTGCAATATTGAGAGTACGGAGTTGGTGTAGTGCTGGGGCTTTTTCAGGGTACTTTAATATGTGAAATGCTATGGCCAGCTGATGGTAAAGTAGCAGTTGAGGAAATTCTACCCAGTGAAGTTTCCTTAGAGCATGACAGTGATGTATTCTGAGGGTGGAGTTGTTAGCGAACATGGCAATTTTATTATAGCATGACTCAAGTTTGACAAGATCTTGTTTTCTGGTCATTATAAGAATAGGTGCGGCATATATTAGTGTGGACAATAGGTGAGTTTGGGCTGGGGTTATCCTTGCCTGGTCTGAGAGCAATTTTTTGTGTCTATATAGTGTTTCCATCTTTTTATTGACTTTTTTGATAGTTTGTGAAATATGGACATCATACAGAAGGTTCTTGTCAATTTCAACACCAAGAAGTTTAGTGTGGGTAAAAGGAGACATGACTGCCATTTTTGGAAGTAATTGTAAAGGACAGGATGGTAGATTTGGATTTATTAGGGTGAAAAGGAGCAATTTTGTCTTGGGGTTTAGGATAATTTGGATATCATTAATCCAGTTTTCCACAGAGTTAAAGGCATTCTGAGTGAGTTGTTGAAGAGTGGCAAGTGATGATGCTGTGCAGATTAGTGTTGAATCGTCTGCAATACTGTATGAGAGAGGCGGTTTGGATGGAGCTATGCAGATTGTTTGTGAAAATAGAGAAAAACAGAGGGCACAGTATAGAGCCTTGAGGTACACCTATGGTTGTTGGAAGTAAAGGGGATAGATTGCCTTGTCATTGGACAGATTGCTTCCTGTCAGATAGATAGTTCTTGAACCAGTCTATAGTAGAGGGGGCAAAGTGGTGAGAGGCTAGACTGTCTAGCAGTATGGAGTGTGAAACCATGTCAAATGCTTTGGAGAGATCTAGGAATACAGCAGATACAAAGTTATTGTTATTTCTATGCTGGTTTACCAAATTTGTAAATGAGAGGAGGGCAGTAGTTGTGCTATGATATGGTCGGAAACCATGTTGTGTAGCAAAGAGGAGATTTTGAAAGATTAGAAATTGCATGACTTGAGAGTGAATGCACTTCTCAAGCAGCTTAAATAGGGGAGATAGGATAACAATAGGGTGGTAGTTTGAAAGGTCATAAGAGTTGCCACCTTTGTAAAATGGAATAATGTAAGAGACTTTCCATAGTCGGGGGATATAGGCTTCCTGTACTGAGCGGTTGATGAGTATAGAAACTGAGTAAGCTAGGGCTTCTGCAGCTATTTTTAGGAAGTTAGTAGGGAGACCATCTGCTGCTAGAGAGGTAGGTTTAAGTTTTAAGAGGAGCTTTTGATTGTAGAGGTGAGGACAGGAGAGAGAGCAAAGTAAGGAATGTTGTCTGGACATTGGATGTTGTCTAGGCATACTAACTGCAGTTCAGTGAAATGAGATTCAGTGAAATGAGTTTTCAGTAATTTGAGTTTTTAGTGAAGTGGTCGAGTGAAATGAAATTCAGTGAAATGAGATTCATCGAAACAAAGTAGACCCCATACAAACACTCATATATATCTCCATATATGGGTCTACTTTGTTTCACTAAAAACACACTTCACTGAAACTCATTTTATTGAAAACTCATTTCACTGAAAATCAATTGCCTGACCACAATTCACTGAAAGCTCATTTCACTGAAAACTCATTTGACTGAAACTCATTTCGTTGAAAGGTATATGCCCTGCTCCCCACTGTAGTGCAATCCTGGAGTTAGTATATATAGTAAGGGGGGTATGGGGACACAGCACCCACATTGTGGGGTGTGGGGGGCATAGCCCCCATCTATTTTAAACATTGGAAATCATAGACATGGATAATTACAAGTTAAATGAATAACTCTTTCCAGAAGATAATATATACCCAAATTATGTGGGGGGGGTTACGACCCCCACACACTCCCAATGTGAGGGGGCTATGTCTCCAAACACCCCCCTTACTACATATACTAACTCCAGGATGACACTACAGTGGGGAACAGGGCATTTACCTTTCAACTAAATCAGTTTTCAATTAAATGAGTTTCAGGGAAGTGTGTTTTCAGTGAAATGAAGCAGATCTATATATATATATATATATATATATATATATATATATATATATATATATATATATATATATATGGGTCCTTGTCAGAACGTCAAAAGTACAGTTAATCGAACTGCACTTTGACGAACTGACTTTAGCGAAAGTGCATAACATCGCATATGCACTTTCGCTAAAACAAAGTAAAAAACGAAAAAAACATGCAGTTTGCATGTTTTGTTAGTTGTACATCAACATGTTCCGTTGATGTACAACTAACAAATCTTTTGTGGAGATCGTGGCACAGTGGGGATAAAGGAATATTCCTTTTTCCCCACTGTAGTGCGATCTCAGAGTTAGAATACTAAAGTAGGGAGTGTGGGGGGGACAGGGGGGCTTGCCCCCTGCATAGTAGTGTTTACATTTTTTTTGTGTGTATTTTTTAATTTTGTTTTGTTTACTTTAACGAAAGTGCATGTTCGATGTTATGCACTTTCGCTAAAGTGGATTCGTGAAAGTGCAGTTTGATGAACTGCATTTTCGATGTTTTAACATAGACCCATATAGATATATATATATATATATATATATATATATATATATATATATATATATATATATATATATATATATTACCTGGATATCAAAATGAGCATCTGAGAAAATGTTTTCTACAAGACACTTTGCAACATATGAAAGCAATCAAGCACACAAATTAAATTGAAAGTTTCAGGCATCTCTGGAGTGTGTGTTTGTTATAAGTACTTAACTATACAACACCTCTTTGAAGTATATTTTTCTGCTTGGTAAAGGTTTTTTTTTTTCAGTTTTGTACCCGATTGAGAATCAGGCTGAGTAATAAATACTGGCAGGAAATGTCCGTCCATATACTCCCAGACAAAATAATTATAATAAGCTATACTCTGAGCCAAAATATTTATAATAAGCTATACTCCCAGACAAAATAATTATAATAAGGTATACTCCCAGACAAAAGAATTATATTAAGCTATACTATAGACAAAATAATTATAATAAACTATACTCCCAGACAAAATAATTATAATAAGCTATACTGTCAGACAAAATAATTATAATAACTGTATGAGAACTGAAATGGCATACTAATAGGACTCTAAAGGAAAGACTCAGGACTTTCATTTGACGGCAGTAGTACATTAGCACTTGCATCCAATATGCTAGGTTGCAATGAAACTAAATTAAGTAAAACTGGATAGCAGAAAACTCATTCTGACTGTACATAAAAGGCTTTTTCACTTACAGGAAATTAGACAGCACATAGTATTTTCAATGCATTCATGAAGATTGGAGATTTATACAGATATGCCTATGAAAGATGTGGTCTATCATATGCTGATCTGCCAATCTATTTGGAAATACTGTGACCCATCAAGTCTTATAAATACATTCTAGGTCAAGATGTCCTGTCCAAATCTAACAGTGTGGTCTTGCAAGTCTAGCAAACACTACAGTAACTTGCTTTGAACAGTTTTTGCCTAATTTTCCTTATATCCTTTTGCTTATCTCAGATTGTGATTAATCTCTTCAGAGTTTTGCTCAGCATCTTTTTATAGTTGATTGCTCAATGCTCTATCCACATTTCCAATGAAGTTCAGGCTGTGTATGTTTATTAAAATTATCCTCCCCTCAAAAAGTATCAAAAACAATTATTATCCCTAGCTTTCATTTTTATACCTGAAATGCAGTGCCATCCAGAATCATATATGTCCATATCCATGTATAGTTTAATAGGTAAAAATATCTCTTTTTTCCCTTCACCACTGCCTCTTTATCAAAGGTGGAATTCTTCAGGTGATCTAACCCATGCCCATAACCATATTCTAATACTCTCTGGTTATGTTTATGTTTAATGGCTTCTACTATGATTGGACAAAAGTGAATGCACAGGGATTAGAAACTGCATTCACCAAAAAAAGTCTTGCTGGAAAACACTTTTTTTAGTGTTTTTATTTATTTATTTATTTGCTGATGTAGGAGGCAAGCCCCCCACACTGCTCAAACTTAAATTACCAACTTCGTGGTTGAACCAACTTAAAGAAGGGGGAAATTCCACCAAAGAGGAAACCTCTTCTGAGACAACTCACTGACAGTGATTTCCTGTGGAGGAACTCCAGTCTCTGGTGCATTGAACTTCAGGCAATTGAAGCTCAAAAGTTCAATTAAAATCTACCACTAGGTTACCCTGTTATTTCTTCTGAAATGAAGTTCCCACCATTGTTCTCTGAAGAATTCATCAGAAAAGAACAAATCACACCCGTCAGTACCATTGTCTGTTTCTTAAATACTCTTAAATACTTAAATTCTCTTAATTGTTGGGAAACATCATTTTTTATTTTGTGTGGATAATACCCTTTATGAAGTAATTACTTAAGTATAACTGTTAACATACCCCCCCCCCTTTGTACATAAACTGATAGAAGATTATTATAAAAAACATACTTCAGTGAACAAATTTTCCACTGTCACCTACAAAAAATTGACAGCACAAAATAATGTAGTTCTAAGTTCTTAAACATGCATTTCATGAAATGCACTTATCAATTTAAATGAATATCTGCAAAAAACAATAAAACACAGTACTGGTGTCCTCTGCAAATCTACAGGCATAATACATAATGTCATAATACATTTAGGAAAAGAAGACTTACTCTCCTTAATTTAATAGTAGAAACTGAAAGGAATGGGTAATAGAAGACCAAAATTATGTATGACCAGTAGTTATGTATGACTCGTGAAAAATTTTTAAAGGATTTGCCTGAGGCCTTTCCACTCTACCCATGAATGTGGGGGAAGAGAGGGTCTGTAACCTCCATACAAGCATGCCACCTCACAGTAAGGTCAAGGCCTGTTATGAGTAAAATGTTCAGTTGCCCCTTCTCTAAAGTATTGTAATTTTGCTGTTGGAATAACAAGGTCGGGGTGAATCCTCTTGCAAATACAGTTATTTTCCCCTTTAATTTCTTAGGGACTGTGAAACAGATTATAAACAAATATATCATTAGACAAATACATCGTGTACTTTCTACATTTCAGTAACACTATTTTCTGTCATATTTTACATCACAATTGTTATTATCCCAAGTGCATTTTACATGTTCACTAGTGATGTGCTGTGTTTCACATATTTCTATGCTTTTGATATCACACAACTTATCTTCAAATATTAGAATACCAAAATGAGTTAAATCCTACTTTCTTCACAGCGGACTGTATTTTTTGATAATTGTATTTGAAAGGGGTGCTTGATTTATCACACCCCCTCCCACAAGCATTAAAACTACAGGGCTATGAGGATTAAGAAGATACATGTCCCTACTAAAAATGACAACTGCAGGTTTTTAATGGAATCAAATACATTAATAGTGATTAGTGACCTCATTCAGGAAAATATAGGACATTCAAAATGCAAGTTAATTATGAGAGGTCTCTGCATCAGAGACCTATAACTTTGTCATTTATATTTTCATATGCGTGTTTACTTAGTTGCTTGTGTACCATGAAATGAATAATACACTTGAAAAACAAACAGAAGACTAAAGTACAGGATACCGACACACTACTTGTAGATTCAATGCTAGGTGGTGAGTAATAACCATGCCATGGGTGAAGCTAATATGTGCTGTTTTAAAGTTAGAGCACTTGAATTAATTGATAAGAATGCAGGGTGTGGAGACTGAATTGTGACTTCTGAAGCTTGAGAATATTATCAAATTACATTTTTCAGAGAAGATAAAATCCCTGGCCTTAATTCCATTGTCAGTATTAAAAACTATGTTAAATGTGAAATAAGCACTGCTTAAACACTAAATATGTATCCTGTTCTAACCAAAGTACAATTAAGTAATATATCTTTAAGAATTGTTCTCATACAGCAGTATATGTCAGACTAATTTTTCTCTTGCTTTTAGACCCGAAGAGACTGTTACTCTGAATGCTTCTAATTTATGTGTGTGTGTGTGTGTGTGTGTGTGTGTGTTTTATATATATATATATATATATATATATATATATATATATATATATATATATATATATATATATAGATATATAGATAGATAGATACATATTTAATAAAATTCAGCTACAAGCCTTTGTAGATGACTACAGTGTTTATGGGATTTGAAATTTACATGTGCTTTCTTGCTGTTTTTTTTTTTTTTTTTTTTTTAAGTAAAAATAAGTAAACAGTGCAGAGGATGACACATGTCAGAAGGTCAATTAAAATAAAATATAATCTTTAATGATAAGCACTTTCACACCCAATCATAGGTGCTTCATCAGACCATTTAAAACTTCATGCCACTCCACTTAAATACAAAAATTAACCGTCATCAGTTAAATTATTAAAAGCAGCCTTTCAAAATTCAGCCTACCAAATTTCAAATCAGTCTGTTGTTACACCATCTATGAATGTGCTCAAACTATACAACATATAAAATACAACAGATCTATAAAAAGAATACATATATATATATATATATATATATATATATATATATATATATATAAATATTTTAAAATATCATCTTAAAGAATGCGCTTGTAAATGTGGTTTAAGTGGAACTTTGCCATTTAAACCAGGAGGTTTATCTGTGCATCCTATGGTCTACAGTACAAAGCTCATTATTTTAGTATAATAAGTATTAGATTAGTGTGTGGCAGTTTTCTTTATAGCAGTTTAGCTAAACACTTGCATTTATTTTTGCATCAGCCACATATTCCATCTTCCCATAAACTATTGAAATTTTGCTTCCATAGGTAGCTGCCTTTGCAGGACATTTTAAACCTAAACAGTTTCACTTTTTGTTCTCAAAGTAACAAATCCCATTTGGTTATAGGCTGGCCTTACCCATCCCATGGTTAATAACTATATATTACCCATAATGCAAATACTGCAATTAACGGTAGATAATTTGGGGGATCTTAAGCATGGGATAAAATATTTAGGAGCTCTCACTGTCCATTAGTAATACAGGGGCAGTGCTGGAGTACATTTTCTGTCTTCTAGCCATAAATCTAAGTTGTACTTGAATATGGACAGGGATGAACTTTGTTTTATGTGGATGGGCAGTCTGTTCCACAGCAGCAGTATCCTCTATGAGATATACTTGTCCTTCCAAACCATTCTTTTGATGTTGCAGAAGAGGTTTAGATCACTGGATCAGTCATCACAATATATATATTAAACAAGAAAAATTAAACAAGAAATTGCAGTCCTAAAATGGGTACAGATTTGTGTTTTAAGAATTAGTTTAAATTGTCATGGGTATGTTTTAGCTTCTGTAAGCCATTGTGCTTCTATAATATGCTAAACAAAAAAAAGTGCGTTGAGTAAATTGAATACCTCTGGCTACCCTTTGTTGCCTGTATAATAAGGAACATCACTCATCCTTTGGTCTGACATGCATTATCATCTCAAATAAGCTTTAGGCAGAATCTAAATAGCATGCATTTGATATCCTTAGTAAAAATAAATAAATTAAAAAAAAAATATATATATATATATATATATATATATATATATAGAGAGAGAGAGAGAGAGAGACAGATATATATACAAATAGATAGATAGATAGATAGATAGATAGATAGATAGATAGATATAGATATTTCTGCCACTTTAGAATAGAGGGATTCTATTAACATGATATTACAGAGTAAACACTACGCAAGTAAGAAGCATATATTTTGCATAGGGGTATCTTTTTCCTTATATGAGAAAAAACAATTCCCAGACTTGTATAGCATATAAAAGTTATGTCTTGTGATATAATGAAACAGAATAAATCTCTAGAATACATTGCTGCTCCAGAGTTCCTAAAGCTCTCACTCTGTTATTGCATACCCATTTAGCATTTATAAAGCATGTTTTATTTCATTTATTGGGGAAGAAACACTTCTTCACAGAGATGATGCATTGGACCTTAAAAAAAAAACAATTACAGATCTTTACTATGCTGACCCATTAAGAAAATGGAAATTTGTGTAGTCACAACTCCTATAACACAAAAAAGTTGCAAATTGGCCTTCATATTAAATATGGATTCAGAGCATCACATAGACCAGATTCAGCCATGGTAGATGGCAGAGGTTTCAAATCCACTCAGCTAAAGTGTAGTAAAGATACTGAGACAGTATTTTTGGACCTATTAAAGGCTTTTGATATGGCTCATCACAGCACAGTACTAATTATTTTGCATTCATGCAGACCAACACCAAGTAATTTGTAAGTCACTGAGAAAACTAGCACCATTCAGTAAGGTGGAATAATTCAGTCTTACACTCAATGTTGTAATGCAAAGGGATACTAAAGGCCCAGTGATGAGACCCCTTCTTATTCAATGTTATTACCAATGACATGATTAATAACACATGTACTAACAAGAAGATAAAATTAGCAGATGATGCATTCAAACTCTTTGCTTATTCTTTTATATCTTTATTTGACATAAATTGTAACATAGCTTTAACTCTTTATATACATAGATGTCAATCGCAGGATGACATCTCATGGCTAGAAGGGGTGTTGCTATTTGTTTGCAAATGTTTTGTTGTAAATGATCCATTACCGAATTCTACAATAACTAACAATCTTTATCTCAGGTTCAATATACCACTGTGGACTTCACCTTAATGACTTTCATGCAAATTATGCTTTGCCAAAAACTAGTAATGACTAAATTAATACTAACTAAAATAAAATAATAGGCTTTACTTGGTCGACCATATGTTCCCCCTGCCCAACTAAACGAATGAAGCAATGCTGTGAGTTTGTTTAAGTTTTATTTTTTCCAACTGTGCACACCTACATTGGTAAAGCACAAGTCGGGGGTATCACAGGAAAAAAAAAATCTGTTTTTTACCACGTAACCTAAAGTGACTAAAATTTGAAAACCTATATACAAGTAAACTTTGCCCAAAGGATGATCTACACACCCAAGTATCCAATCCTTTCCATTTTGTTAAGGTGATATAAAAACATCAGTAGGTGCTGCAGCCTTTTACTGTTTATACCTCATTCACTTCCACACCTAGGTGTGGATTATCAGAACTACTCTTACTGGCACCTAATCCATTGGCCACACTGTCCTACCTCCCAATTTGCTTCATTACAGCTACAGACATAGCATTTTTATAGGTGCTTCACCAAACTGCACCACACAAACCCACAACTTCTGTATATGCTACCATGAAGTCTGCACTGGGTTGAGCAAAACAGTAATATATTTATTGTCTTTTCTTCAAGATGATGCAGAATCAGACATAGTGTATTTAGAGATTGGAGGTATGAGACAAAAACACCATAATGACAGGTATGGTAGATGCATGCCACTTGTAAAAAACATACACTACAAAACTGTGCTTTTTAATCTCGAGTGGTTGTGACAATATATTTAACTTCAGTAACATTACATAGATCCACTCCAACTAAGTAAGGAAGTTTCGAAAACAAAATATTCACTTTAGTCTAAGATCAGTGGCAAAGAACTATTTACTTTAGCATGTCTTAACAAGTGTTCCACCAGAAAACAGAAATGTAAACCATGGCATGACATTAAGTGAATATTGTGCTTTTCTGCATACGCTTTATCTAATTACATTATGTTGTTTCATTTGCCTATATAATCTAAATTTATTTATAATTAGGTCAGCTATTGTCAACTATATACAATTAATAATATGTTTCATAAATATTTTATAAATGTGTGTGTGTGTGTGTGTGTGTGTGTGTGTGTGTGTGTGTGTGTGTGTGTGTGTGTGTGTGCGTGTGTGTGTGTGTGTGTGTGTGTGTCTAATTATGTGTTTTTGAAGGTTATCTTTTCAGTAAGCCACTAAAAAAAGTAAATCATTCCAGTTGGACATTCCTAGTCAAAATCCAAATGAAGTACAAGAAATAAAATTGTGTTTCAGGAAAAAAAAAAGTATTTTCTAATTATACTCAAACTCTTCTTTCCCACTCTCAGATGGTTTAACAACAGTGAAAGTTACTGAAGTGGAAAAGTTTCTTGCAATTACTTTTTTTCAATAGTAAATCAGTGTGCTTTCCCAAAGAGCACTTGCAAATTTATTCAATGACTGTTTCTTTTTCGACTGGAGTAGAAGTACTTTAAATCAATCAGTCAACATTTATCTAATGTCTAATTAGACATGGGTGGCCATTGTCTTTGATTATAGGAAGCACCTCAGGCAATAGCTGGGGACTTCATGCTGTACTGTATACTTATCAATCACTCGCTAATAGTGCTTGTAAGGAAAAAAATGTGTCTGCAATCATGGGATGTTACTATAATAGAGTAGCCAAGACAATTCATCTCAGAGCCTCCCATGTTTGTATCTTTCCTAAAAATTAGCTAGCAAAATCAATCAAATTCAGCAATCATTGCTGATACCAAATTTAGACAAATAGTGCACTGTTTCTGATTTAATTTTGACACTGAATGATCCAAACCTCAGTAAAAACAAAACTGTTGAATAAAAAATATTTTTTTAATGTGAGTATATATATCGAGTTTTCAAGGTCAAATATGCATCTCTGTTTTTGTGTAAGGCAATTACAGATTTTATAAAGTTGACAGTAGCTGAGATGTTAGTAATAACAAAGAATACAGATTATACAGGTAAATAAAAATGGATAGAATCTTCTATCCAAGATTTGACTGATGAAAATGTATAATTCGTACTGATTTTAAATAGTTTGTAGCACTACTTGATCATAGACTTTCTAACATATTAAATCACATAGTTTGCTCTGTATTGAAGGTGGATGTCTAATTCCATAACTGATTTTTTTTTTTTTACAATATGTAACTGAAAAGCATTAAAGTAAAATAAGCAGATGTAAGGACCCCACAAGTCAATGGCTACATACTTCTGCTTTTTAAATGGTCTATACTAAAGCAAGGTAAGTTACACTTCTGACCACCAATTTCTAAAACATACCTTATTTGGAATATTCACAGTGCACTTTACTGACAAGTCAGCCTACTAAGTCCTCCTCATGGAGCCAATTAAATACTTCACATGGAGTTAAGGTTTCCAAAGTTCTCCATGACGTTATTCATGTCAATGTGTAATTCTTTCATAATTGCTGCTAATACCCGTGCAATTTATTAGTAATCCAACTAACTATTTTAATGCAGTGCTTTAGTGTGACCATTTCTAAATGTTTTAATGAACTGAGACAACATTAAATTAAGACTTTTAGAGTAATCCAAGATACAAGGACATGTTTTAAAAAGATGAATAATGCATTATATTGCTTCTAGTGTCAACCATTCTTGGGACATTTCTACGTAAAGGTTTTGCACATATGACAAATTTCTAATCAGGGGTACATTTGTGATAGCTGATTCATGTCTTAATAACTTTTGCCAATAATCACCTACTACTGACAGCTTTAAGCATACAACTCTATAAATAAAAATGAATGCACACACTGACTCAGTAGTGTGAAAAAATTGGACTCCCTACTGTTGATTACATGTAAATTGCAAGAGGTCACAGCTCATGGAGCACAACCTGGCAAAAGTGAGTTATAAAGTTGTTATTTTCCATGGAAAGTCACGGACCATTCCTTTAGTTTGGGAGATTTCATCCTACTTCAAATGTGAGAGACCAAATTGTTGGTATATATATATATATATATATATATATATATATATATATATATATATATATATATATAAGTTATTTGGGGGAGGGGGCTCTTGCAACCTGATGGGTGGCTGCAGGTGGACTTGGTCCACTACAAAAAATATTTACAGTTCAGTTTTTCATCTAATTGAATTCCAAATCTGATGAGACATAAGTGGAATCAGGTGAAGGAGGGTAGGTGTAATGTTTAAGGTTCTTACCTAACAGATACAAAGTACAGGCTTTGTTTTTGACCTCTGATTATTTGCTAGATTTGTAAGCGTCTGTAGACTAATAGTTTTGAGTTTGCTTATAAACCTAGAAGCATTTCTACCTGAATCTCATCTGATGATGGACATTACTCACTTGGACATTTGGCAGGTTGGTTAGCATAATAGCTAAGGTGCTTACCTTACAGACACAAGATGCAAGGTTTGATACTCACATAGCGTAATTGGATAGGCTTAGAATGGCTCCCAAGGACACTTAACCTAGTACTAATCTTTTAACCTAAAGACTCATGCCAGTTTGTAAGCTCAAGTAATTGCAATACCTATATTAGCCCAATAAAGGGCATTACATCACTTCTATGTTCCAGTGTCTTTGTGTTCTAAATTAATGGACCGACACAGCATTTCATATTTTTTTTTCCTTCTATAGATGAACCAGGAAATTGTGGTATTCCATTTCTTATCACTGTACTTGTCTCAAAATGCGACTATGTTAATTCATGCAGCAGTTGCATACATGCAACCGCATTAATTCATGCAACAGTTGCATACATTTTCAAATCCCCAGCTTAAAAAAAATGAAAATGAAATGACACAAAATGTAAGGCATAATTTTAAGATATCTAACATTTATACAGAACATGACTTGACAATTATAATCATTAAAATGTGATTGTAATAAAACATACAATTTACTTTTACAAGGCTTAATATAGCAATGTTCATCAGACCTTATTCTGTTTAATAAATTACAAAACTTTAATTATGCAGTCAGTAAGCCATGGTAGAATTTTTGCCAGACATTATTGGCATATCGTTACAGATGTAGTATTGCACATGGTTTAATGCAAGTGCGTTCTACATTCATTCATAAGCTGATGTGTAATTAGTTAATATTTAAGAGAATCACTGCTGATTATTAACTGTTCCTCAATGTGCTGCCTCATGTAACAGTGCTTTAATAAGCTATTGAAACTCACTTATATGACTTAGTGCAAGTGGTAGCAAAAGCCAGTTGCAGAAGCAAGCCACTATATGCTGAGCTGATCTGCACTGTGTTACAAAGTACCTGAAAGACACAGACCAATCTGTTGATACCCAGAGCTTTAGCTAGGTCAATTTCCTCAGTCATCAACACTGCACTTCCTCAACCCCCCCCCCCCACAAAAAATAATCTGCCAAAAGAACAAAAATAAAAAAGGTCTATGCTTCTTGCTACAATTGCAGATGCTCACATAGATGAACACACATTTAAGCTACTGCAGCTCTGTAAATGAATACCATTACTGCACTAGCAAAAGATCAGCAGCTCCTGATAACTGGTGTCCGGCGGTCTCCTCATAACCACACCCAAACTTTTCGACTACTGAAATCAAACCTGTTTTTCTTCAGAAACATAACAACTAAATAAAATATCTATCTATATATATATATATATATACACACACACACACACACACACACACACACACACACACACACACACACACACACACACACACACACACACACACGTGTATATATGTATATATATATATATATATATATATATATATATATATATATATATATATATATATATATATATATGAACTTCGTGACAATAAAAGCATTCAAAAAAATAGTAAATCACACCAACAACTCTTATAGAACTTTAGCACTTTCGTCTTATTTGTTATGATGCATAATAAATAAGACGAAAGCTCTAAAGTTCTACAAGAGTTGTTGGTGTGATTTACTATTTTTTTGAATGCTTTTATTGTCACGAAGTTCATTTCTTAGTTAAAATTTCTTCTCATCGTTCAATTTTTTTTGAGTGCGGTTAATTTTACATATATATATATATATATATATATATATATATATATATATATATATATACACATACACATATATATCTTTCTGTTTGTGGGCCATATGCCAGTGCTTAACATCACTGGATGGCAGTATAAACTTTAAGCTCCTGAACTCACAACCACTGTGTAGATTAGCACTCCTTTCTGCTGAACTGGTGTTTGCTGCACTACATAGTACCAGTAAGAGAAGGAGAAATCTACCACTTGTTGTTTTATCTTTCGGCTTTTCCCAGTTAGGGGTCGCCACAGCGGAACTCCGGTCCGCTAATGATTGGCAGTAGATTTTTATGTGCCAAGTTGCCAGCTCTGATGCACAATCTTCAACGAAGGTACGCCCATTCACACGTCTCCACACAGAAGACGCTTTAGCTGAAAATCGAACAGGACAACATCTTACTGTGAGGTGACAACGCTACCGCAGCACCACCACCATAGTTAATGTACTACATGCCAGTACAAACATAGAACCATGGGAAGAAGAGTAGATGATGCAACAACTAGGGATGGATGGTTATCTGTTGCTCTATTGTATGTTACCAGTGGTTTCCCACAGGGATCAATAACCACATTTCTATGACTATGTTAATAACAGTAAGCTGGGTAATGTAATTCCTTCAATAAATTGTGCTGTATGTCTTCAATAGCCTGGGCAAAAACTGATTCATTGCATCTCTTCAGATCATTGTGCCTCACATCACTGTAGTTTGGTCATAACTGCTTGTAAATGACAGCTTAGTTAGACTGATTCCCATGACATGTGTACTCAAGCTCACTGTTATATATGCAACTATGTAACTAACAAAAAGGGCTTCCTGCTGGTTTGCATGATCCTTGCAGCATCTCCATTTAGGGGTGTTGGGCTTTGCTTCCAGGCAAGCAACAATAAAAGTCAAGCATCTTAACTCCTCTTTTGTTCTTTCTCTTAGGGGTGCAACCTCAAATTACCCACATTGCAATCACATTGTACTGAAAAAAAGTAAATGACACCTAACCAAGTCCCCAAATGAGCCATTTTGTCAAAATAACTATGACTCAAATTCAGATGATTCAAGCAAGTGACTGTAATCCATATTAAAATTCATGCCTGAGTAATGATAACAGGACAGTAAAATGTAACATAATAAAGCTTAAAAAAGACAAATATATATGATTGCAAAATAAATAGCCAAATTGTAATGATACCAGCATTAAAGAACTACAGCCTACAACAATCTAAACAATGATAGGTGTGCATCAGCATAAGTCAGAAAGGCATACTCTGTAGCTCAACTCTTTTAAAAGGCATGTCTGTTCACTCTAGCGATACCACTGTTCCATTAAATACCACACACATCCAACCCATTATTATACATAATGCTGCATTCTGTAGCCTTGATACAACGTAGAGAAGTCAGCACTCTGTTATACATGAGAGATCCAGTGCATAATAAGTAAATAAACATGCTAATATTGTTCTAAGTGAATGAATTATAAAACTCTTTGCGAAATGTTTAAAGTATTTTTGTAGTAAGGCCTCACCCATTTGCACCCCGATATGGAAGCTATACTGCCATACCATACTGACTATTTAGATGAATGTCCTGCTGATTATAGCAACACTTTCCAGCTTAGCATAACTTCAAACATGGTATAAATGTGCCTTGTATTAACAATCATAACTGAGTAAGTAGGAAGCTCATATCTGTGGCATCTGCAATTACAATAGGTACCCAGAAACATCACAGGACTGGAAACTTTGGAGTTACTCAGTAGAGATTCAGGATTTTTGTTTATAACGTGTCTCCTACCGGTTACTTAGCTATGAGCTTACACTGACATAAAGGGCAATAGCTGATCCATTTTGCTTGAAAGACCACACAGTCTGGAGCAATTCCACAGAGAATAATAATTATAATGTAAGTAATACTGCAAACAGGCAGGCAACAAAATAAATTTGTAAATTACTTCTATTAACACTTGATACACAAAAACTACATTATGTTCCAAGCAGAACATTTACTTACAAAACGTATTGGTTCCCAGAAGCTTTAAGAAATGAAGTGAACAATTTAGTGCAAATCTTGCAATCTGACTCTAAATGCTAGGATTCTCAGGCATTTATCTCTCTCGTAAGTTTCTTTGTGTTAGCCATTAAAATTGCTGTAAGATAGAATGATATTAAAATATGTTTTTAACTCAAATTACATTAATGTGGTTGCCTGCAGAGAAGACATACTATTATTGATCAAAGTTGCAAAAAGCATACTTTCAAATCTCTTGCATGGGCCTGAATTATTTCAAATCATGTAAGGCTACTTTCTGACCTGTTAAAGCAAGAAACCTCTTCAGTCATGAGGAGTGAATGAATAGTAAACAATTACTTTAAAATGATAATCCTAAAGTGACTCAGAATTTGAATTATAATGCTCAGTAGCAACTGTGATGAAGTCCTTTTACCTGGATTACATTTCAATTTTTTGTTTCAGGGTAGAAAACACTTATTGAAAATGCATTTATACTTCAGTCTCTGTTGTGTGCAGATTGTGTTGGTTCTAGCTATTCTTTTTATAAGATTTCATGTGGGAAGAGTATTCTCTAAATTTAAGTAGGACAATGAGAAAGATTAAGTAGACTGTTACACTAGACAAACACACACACACACACACACACACACACACACACACACACACACATGCACGCACAAAGTACAGCTTTAGAAATTTACAGTTCACTTATAATGTCGCAGGTCGAATAGTGTTACAATCACTGTTTTCAGGAGATCACTGATTTAATTGTCATAAAATACTTTTCTTAGTTTTCATACTTTGCACTAATCTGCCTGTCACTGTTGCATTAAACCTGAGTTCTGCTTGTACGTCTCCCCGACTTATTCTACCAGTATAAATGGTCAAATAGTTTTCAAATGCCCTACCTTCTTGGTTCTGCATCAAGCAGAACTGTTTAGCATAGATCACACATCATTGAATTATCATGATTGCATTTAGATATTTGCAGTGTGAGTTTCTAAAATAAGAACTTATTCTGATGACAAACATAATTAGATTTTGTCACATTCCACTTTAGTAAAGCAACCAAACCAAAAGACTTTTGATGACCTTTATTGCTTGAACATAATAATAAATGCATCAAACTTTATTAAACATCACATCATTTCATTGGAAAGTGAAAACATTAATGAACATCCATAAGGGCAGTATACCACCACTCACCCTTGGCAATAAGCAACGTCCCCATCTGCTTGCATATCCTCACACTTTCAAGGCAGCATTCCTCCACTCACCTTCATCCTAACACCTCCTTTCCAAACCAGACTACCATATCCAAGCAGCATCCAAAGACACTCTTCCACCACTCCAATATCCTTCCACAAATTATCCACCAAAGGGAGAGCAGAAGACAGGCAAGCCTGTCCCTCTTCTCCACCCACCAGCCTAATAGGCTGTTCCACCTCACTCCCTCCAATCACAAACCAGTCCCTCCAAAAACAATCCTAGATTTAAATTAAATAAATCAAGCCCAAAATCACTAAGATGAACTCCATCTGCCCTGAACCACATATGATTCCTATAAGCAAACTCATTGTGCCGTTTAGTACTCACCCCCAACCCTCCATCCACTTCGACAGCGTAAAGTTCACCAACTTCCATGCCCCCTCAACTGCAGAAACATTCTAGCATCTCTCCACACTAACCAAGGAATAATCTGCACCACACCAAACATACCATAGGATAAAGCTTCCTTAAAGCTAAAAAAGTCCTCACATACTTGATATACTAACTTCTGCTTTAGTGTCACACCCAAATCATTGCCTGCTAGGTGCATCAACAAAATTTGAGGCAACCCCAGATGACTCTGCAACATTGTAAACATCTGAAGCATCCGATTCCACTTTAGCCCCCTAATGCCATGCCAGGTGACCTTCCAACTGAATCACTGTAACCCCAAATCAGTGTCATTAGTCCTAACCTCAGCCTGCTTTGCTGCCCAATACACATATGAGTGTCTTAAGATGACAATCCACCCCAAAAAAAAAAAAAAAATTAACAATATAATACAAAACATCTGCTCTCATCTAATATAAGCCAAAAATGCATTGGAAGACCACCGCCCCACCCTTTTGCCAGATCTGGCGTGCTACCCATCCAGAAAAAATGAGTAGAAAATGTATCTCCCTCAAGGCCCATACTACAAAAGGTCCTCCTCATGACTAAAGTCAACTGCCTCTCTGTTAATGCCCTACCTCCTACAGCCCTGAAAGCTAAGTCATGTGGTCTACCTTCTTGAGCCACATGCAATCTTCTTACCCATGCCACCGGACACATCAGCTCCTGCCTGTCTTCCCACAAAACCATAGTTGCCACTTTCCCCCCTTGATCAGTCTTAGATGACCTTAACCTAATATGAACTGCCCCTGGTACCATTATAACATCATCCCATAACAATGACCCCAACAACTCCGACACCTGAAAAGCTCCAAAGTACATCCATACACTTAGCGTTACCCATACTACATCGTCTGCTGAATCACCAAATATCCTACCCAAACCCCGTAACAACGTCTTTAAAATTCCCCTCATCACTGGCCAATGTGTATCCCTGTTCAGGCCTTCCTCCCTGCCCCATCCTTTCAACACTCTCCCGACTGTCCAGGATTTAATAAAATCCTCCAGCCTTGCTGTCCGGGCAAACACTCTAATTGCTGCCAAGTCCACTCTCACTGATCTCATCATCTTGCCCTGTGCCCTCATCACCACATGATATTGCAACAGCAACTCTTCAAACCACACACATTCCTCCTCTGGTGGCTGACTACCAAAGCTGTCAAAACCATACAAAGCCCTACTGTACTCCTTCATGGAAGACAGAGCCCAAGACTGCTAAACCAACCTGCCGATTACTGCTGCCCAATCTGCCAGACCTCATCTGGTACCAGCACAGGGTCCCGTGCTGCCATCTGATCCACCAACCAAAACCTGAAAAACTGAAAATGAGACAGGCTGTCAGCAATCTTGATGTTCATCGTGTTTCACTGTTGCAGTCATGACTGTAGGGTTCTCCCCTGCCGGCAGGCAGCCCTCGGTCGGCCAGAATCCCAAAGTCTGGGTCCGGCGTCGGCTGTTCAACCATGCTCCCTGATGTCAGAGTGCCAGGAGTATAAAGCTGACAGCCGACACCATCTTCTCCAGTCTTTCTTGCCGTGCGGTGATAGCAGTTCGCAAGTGCCGGTCGGCTGACTCCTGACGAATTTTACTGATACTCTTTGGTCCAAAGACTTTCTTCTCCACTCAAAGCTAAGTACCCCGTTGGGGAAACTTTTTTCTTGCTCCACTCCGATGTCAGAAAAAGTTAATAATTGTATTTCATGTGGGAAGCAAATACCTCATAAGGATTTTCATTCTTACTGTATTCCTTGCTTGGGCCCTGACCACGATGTAGCTAGTTGTCGGTTTTGTGCTAGATTCAATCAACGTACAATTAAGCGAAGGTACGATTTTGCTTTTCATTACTTCGGTAGGCGCTTTAATTACAAAATGTCGTCGGATACGGTTCCGGCTACCGGAGTTCACAAACGTCGCAAGGATAAAGACAGGCCTCCGAGGTCCAAATCTGATGATAGCACACAAGCGGAGCCAGCTTCAGGTTCGGCCGTCGTCAGTGAGGCGCTTTTGCAGCCCCTGTCGTCGGCCATTTCAGAACCGACGGCTGAAATGGACTCTCATGACGAGCCAACCAGGCCTTTAGATATTTCTGTTGCAGGACCTTCGGACAATGCTCCTTCGGATGGGTCCGGAGCCGCTGTGCAGGTACCGGCTTCCGAAGGGGTTTTCAGGCCTACTCAGCTACTAATAAAGGCAAAGCCAAAGAGAAAGGCAAAGACTCCTTCAAAATCAAAGACTTCTACACAGGCCTCTTCTGAACCGGCTCCCAAGTCACAGAAACAGTTACTCAAGATGGCGGAGGACTTACTTACTATGATTAGGGGTTCTCATCCCCCTCCAGACAAAAGGCCAAGGCAGGATGTTTCTTATGATTCCTCTGATCAGGCTTCTGTTTCCTCAGTTTCTTCTTCCGATCAGGATTATGCTTTCTCTCCTTATGAGGATTCTGATGCTGAAGAATCCATTCCTTCAGCTTCTCCCCCTGAGGATTTCTCTTTTGGGGAAACTTTGCATGAAATGAGGGAACATTTCCACTGGGAAGGACAGGAGTATTCGGAATCCAAGAAAAGGCTGAGGGAATTTCTTCTTCTTCCCCAACATAGACCCCTGGCTATTCCTCCTGTTTTGGATATTGTGGATGATGCCTTTTCGGAGGCTAACTTAGCCCCTGACTCTTTTCCTCCTGCTCCTGTTAAGCCTGATAGATATTACAGGGTTCCTGATTCCCATCAGTTTTTATACAAGAACCCTTCTGCTGATCCTGAAACCATTTCTCAGGGTCCTAAGGGAGTTAAAGCCGCTTCTGCCAAAAATCCTATTCCTACTGAGAAGGATTCTCGATCCTTAGAAAGATGGGGCAAAAAGGTGTACACTTCTGCTACTTTGTCCATCAGGGCTTTAAACTGTCAGTTTCATATGTTTAAATACCAGCAATTTTTTTGTCTGTCTTAAAACAAAAGCTTACTTCCATTTCTGCCTGTGCAGATGTTAAGGAATTACATGACTTATTGCATGCCACTGAACAGGTTGGGAAGCATGGTTTACACTGTGGATTTGATGCCTTGGAGGCTTCTTGTAGGGCTGCGGCCTCTGGCACAGTCATTAGAAGGCATGCATGGCTAAAGGAACAAAATTTACCTGAACAAGTAAAGGCTAAATTATTGGATGCTCCTGTTCAGCATAATGTTTTGTTTGGATCAAAAGCTGAAGAGGTGATTAAAAAGATGGAGGATAAGGCGAAATCCATGCAAACAGTTAAAGATTTCTTACAAGTACAGCCTCCTAGATTTAGCAGGAATTGGCCTTCTAAAAATTGGTCCTTTCCCTCTTCAGACAGGCCTGAGATGGTTAGATATAGACGTTCCAGAGGGAGGCCTCAAACACAAGCTGCTTATAGACCAAGACAGTGGACTGCTTCCACCCCTAGGGGAGGAGAGTACAGGTCACAATCTCAAAGGAAACAAACTCAATGACTCCTTCTGTTGGGCTACAGGAACTTCTTGCCTGGAAGCCCCTCTCGGAGGAAAACTCTCTCTTTTTTATCAAAATTGGACTCAAATAACCCCAAGACAAGTGGGTTTTGGATGTGGTTTTAAGAGGTTACAAATTCCATTTTCATTCTTTGCCAAGGCCAAGCGGATGGCCAGACCTTCCAAAACATCAATGGACGGAGGCCTTAAACCAGGTGGAAGCTCTTTTGGCTATGAATGCCATAGAACTGGTTCCTCTTTCAGAGATGGGAAAAGGTTTTTATTCAAGGCTCTTTCTAGTCCCAAGGAAGCAAAACTCATGGAGACCCATTCTGGATCTGTCGGTCTTGAACACCTTTCTAGAGATTCCAAAATTCAAGATGCTTACTCTACAGCAGCCACTTCCAATGCTGTCCAAAAATTCATGGATGGTAACTTTGGATTTAAAGGAGGCATATTTACACATTCCCATCAGGCAGGATCACAGAAAATACCTCAGGTTCAAAGTCGGATCGAGGCACTTTCAATTCTCTGCGCTGCCCTTTGGATTATCTACTGTGCCCAGGGTCCTCACCAAATGCCTGGCTCCAGTAGTAGCTTACTGCAGACTCAAGGGAATTCAAATTTACCCTTATCTGGACGATTGTCTAATTCAGGCAGACAGCAAGGATGTCTTACTCCAGCATCTAGAATTTGTACAGAACCTCCTCAAGTTCCTGGGATTCTCTGTAAACATAAAAAAGTCAAATTTGACACCATCACAACAGATAACTTTTCTGGGTGCTCTTCTAAACACTACAACCCAGATGGCATTTCTGACATCCAAAAAACAATTACAACTGGCATCAACTTTCAAAGCCTTGGCAACTCTAACCCATCTATCTACAAGGAAATTCCTGCAGGCTTTGGGTTACATGGCCTCCTGCATCCTTCTCGTACCATATGCAAGACTACACATGAGGAAAATACAGTGGTACCTAAAAAGTGTATGGTCTCAGCATTGCCACAGTTTGGACATACTGATTCCCATCCTTCCTTGCCTTCAAAAGGAATTTCTTTGGTGGTCCAGGGCTTGTGCTCTAAACAAAGGGAAGCCCTTCCGTCTACCTCCTGCCTCTCAGATTCTAACCACGGACGCCTCGGATTATGCTTGGGGAGCCCATTTTCAGGGCAATTGTCTGCAGGGCCTTTGGACAAAGGATCAGAAGCACCTGCATATCAACTTAAAGGAAATGTTAGCCATTCAGAAAGCTCTATTGGCCTTCAGGAATCTTATACAACCAGGACAACTACTAATACGGACAGACAACACCACAGTTATGTGGTACATAAACAAGCAAGGGGGATCTCATTCCTACCCCCTTTGCAGACTAGCCATGGATTTATGGAACACAGCTCTAGCTTGCAATCTTGAACTTCAAGCTCAATTTCTACCAGGGAAACAAAACTTACTGGCAGACAGTTTGTGCAGAAACCTTTCGGATCCACATGAGTGGATGCTGGACACCAAAATATTCAGGATGATAACAGCAGTATGGGGATGTCCTCACATAGATCTCTTTGCATCCCATCTAAATCATCAGCTACAGAATTTTTGCACCAGGACTTTCCACAGAGAAGCTTGGAAAGTGGATGCCCTGTCATTCAGTTGGAGGAACCTCTCGGGATATGCCTTTCCACCTCTACCTCTTCTTCCACGAGTTTTATTGAAGATAAAACAGGACAAACCCAAGATGATAATCTTGTTGGCTCCAAATTGGCCTCGGCAGTTTTGCTATCCAACTCTAAAAAACCTATGCTTGGAGTGGAGCCCCCTTGGATTTTACCTCAGTCTCCGAACCTTCTGTCCCAACATCAGGGTCAGGTTCTACACTCTCATGTCAGAACTCTCAGCCTGGCAGCCTGGTTAATCCAGGGCCTTTGATTTCTTCTTTCCTACCCAAGCAGGTTATGGATGTCATTTTAGAAGCCAGACGTCCTAGCACTAGAAAATCTTATGCAGGAAAATGGAAAAGATTTTGTTCCTGGATGCAGGCTCAGGATTCTGATCCTCTTCTTCCTAACATTACTTTAATTTTACTTTACTTGACAGATCTCTTACATAAGGGTCTCTCTTTCTCTTCCATTAAGATCCATGCCTCTGCTATTTCTGCTCATTATAATACAGACCCTCCCATCTTTTCCCACCATCTCATGAGACAGTTCCTCAGAGGAGCTAAGAACTTAAGACCTCTTAGATCTCCTCCTATTCCTGCTTGGGATCTCAATTTTGTTTTGGACAAGCTAACCTTGCCTCCTTTTGAGCCTGCTGCTTCTTCTGACATCAAGTTTTTATCTTGGAAGACAGCTATCCTGTTGGCACTAACCTCTGCCAGGAGAGTTTCAGAGTTACAAGCTCTTATGGCGGTGGAACCTTATATTATTTTTCATCAAGACAGGGTATCTTTGAGGACTAATCTGACCTTCATGCCTAAGGTGGTTTCCAAAGTGGCTTTAAATCAAACTATCCACTTGCCAACCTTTTTCCCCACTCCTCAAAATAAAGGAGAAAGGATCTTACATTCCTTGGATGTACATAGACAGCTTCGTTTTTACCTGAACAGAACCAAGGACATCAGAAAATCAGAACAATTGTTTGTTTCTTATGCTTCAAGTTCCCAAGGTAAAGCCATTTCTAAACAAACCATTTCTAAATGGATTGCTCACGGAATCAAATTTTGTTATTCACACCATGGAAAGCAAATCCCAGGGAGCATTCGGACTCATTCCACCAGAGCTGCTGCCACTTCTGCGGCCTTCCTCAGGGGAGTTCCTACCAAGGACATTTTGGAAGCTGCAACTTGGAGTTCAGTGCATACTTTCTCTAAGCACTACAATTTACCTCTCTACTCTAAGTCTAGGGCAGGCTTTGCCTCTGCAGTCTTGCAGGGCCTTTTAGCCACCCCTTCTTCTTTATGACCACCTCCCTTTCTTTCAGCTTTGGGATTCTACCCTACAGTCATGACTACAACAGTGAAACACGATGAACATAGTACAGTTGTGTACACCTACCATAAATGTAGATGTTCGAGTGTCTTCACTGTTGCAGTCTGGGTTTCCCTCCCTCCTGTCCCCTCTTATTTTTACTTTTGTTCTCCATTCTTCTGAGGTGTATTTGCAAAGGTTATGGGACCTTTTTCATTTTGGGACTCCTGACATCTGGGGCAAGAAAAACTGGAGAAGATGGCGTCGGCTGTCAGCTTTATACTCCTGGCGCTCTGACGTCAGGGAGCATGGTTGAACAGCCGACGCCGGACCCAGACTTTGGGATTCTGTCCGACCGAGGGCTGCCTGCCGGCAGGGGAGAACCCTACAGTCATGACTGCAACAGTGAAGACACTCGAACATCTACATTTATGGTAGGTGTACACAACTGTATTTTCTTCACCCCTGGAACATGTACCCCTGTAAACGAAAAATTAATCAACAAGTTCTGCAAAACTAATTTACATAATACCATCAACAAACGTTCAGATTTAGCTATCTTAGCTTGCAAATCTCTCACAACTGCAATATTGTCCGAGTTCAACACAGCCCTCCTACCCCTAAAATGATCCTGCCACATGACTGATGCCGCCCAGATTGGCATCAGTTCCAGAAAAGCAACATCCTGTTTCCATTCCTCTGGCCACTGAGGAGGCCATGGGACTGCAAAGCATTGCCCTGCAATGAATGCTCCCATACCCCGACCCCCAGCTGCATCTGTAAACAGCTGTAACCCCTCCTGATCTACCAACTCTGTCTGTCAAAAAGTGACTCCATTAAACTGCTGTAAAAGCTGCAGCCACAATGTTAAGTCCTCACTTATTAACTTGCTTACTCTCACCCAACGGTGCTTACTCTTACTCCCCTTCAAAAGAAATGCCACTGACCTACAAAACATACCTCCCGAATGCACTGCCCTACTAGCAAAATTCGACAACCCAACAGTTCCATAGCATCACTCACCCGAACCTTAACCCTGGACTTCATCCATACTATTTTCTCTTATAGCCTAGCTACCTTCTCTCCTGGCAGGCAAAATAATCCTAGCCTCATATCCACACTCAACCCCAAAAGGTCTAACACCTTAGCCGGGCCCTCCAACTTATGAATCACCACAAGCACTCCCTCTTTCTCTTCAAACACTAGCAAGAAGTCATCTAATAGAAGTAATGTACTGCTCTCTGCCCTTCCACCCACTGTTGCCATATCCAATGTAAGGCCATACTATACATTTAAAGAAAATAAAGAAAAATAAACTGTAAAATCACCAAGACTTTAATAATCCACAGAATAAAACACACCAACTGGTAATACAACTGGTAAGTGCTTTCATTCCCTCCTAGGAACTTCATCAGACCTAGCTGTAATATACAGAATACATTTAAATACTGAATCAGCCTCTCATGTGACCAAAAAATAATGTGTTAACCCTTTCCTTTTTAGAACAATCTTGAAATTAACCCTGTCATTCAATCCAGGAAAAATACAACCATTAAGTCTTACTTGCCAGCAATACTCTCTCCAATCCAACTCATCTTCAGCATCTAGTCTGTAATTATAATATATAATAATAATAATTCATCAGACCTAGCTGTAATATACAGAATACATTTAAATACTGAATCAGCCTCTCATGTGACCAAAAAATAATGTGTTAACCCTTTCCTTTTTAGAACAATCTTGAAATTAACCCTGTCATTCAATCCAGGAAAAATACAACCATTAAGTCTTACTTGCCAGCAATACTCTCTCCAATCCAACTCATCTTCAGCATCTAGTCTGTAATTATAATATATAATAATAATAATTTTAGGTTACCAGGTTCCCTGTTTAGCTACTGCTGTGTGTACTGCATGGTACAACACCAAGTGACTTGTTGTTTCTTTTGTTGTTTTTTTTTTTGAACCACCTGTTACACATGGGCCATTATGCCCATGAAAACACCACCAGCCTGGCTTCCCTTTTGTTGTCTGCTCTGTCCAGCCTTCCAATGAGCAGGAGGAGTGACCCATCTGCCTCACCGACCAAGCAGATTATCCGCCTGAGTAGGGAATATACCCAAACTTCTTTCTTTCTTTTTTTAATTATATATTTTTAAACTTTATTGAAAGAAACACATGTGTAGTAGCCTCCAACACCACCACCAAACGTTACAACCTCAGGTAATCATGGACGTGATCCTGCCTCATCAAAACCATGCCAAAATTTGGACCTCAGCAGTCAATTCCCCACCTCAAAAGACATAAAGACCCTCCCCCTCCTTACCTCACTTCCTCCCTTCATTTCCAAACTATTTAACCCTTTCTTGCCTACTCCCTTTGTGATTTACTCATCTACCCATCCAACCTACCTCTCTTCCTTAAACCAGCCCACTACACCCACCTTATCCCATGACAAATTTGTTCCAAACTTCATTTATTGTAATTAAATCATTAGGAATTATTGAACTAGTCACATCTTATGTTCTCTGTGATTTTATTTTACTGCAGATTATAAATCATCTCATCTCCTATATTCACTTTTTTCCTTTCCCTTTAATGTTTGCATCTGATTTTTTATCTCCATGCCTTTTTTCAACACCCACTGATCACTGAGGCACCAGTTTTCCCTTATCCTATTTATTTCTCCATACAAAGAATCTCTAGAATAAATGTGACAGCAGACCAGACTGGTCATCATTTATGCAGCCTGTATGTGGTTTGTGCCCTTGCTGGCACTGTGACAATGAAGACATTTCCAATAAAGTTCTAATGTGATCTGATATGATCACCCATATTATTGCAAAGATTCCTACGTCATTTCCTTGCATGTATGCTTCTACCAACATACTATTAAGAGCTACCTTCACTAGCATGATTATTTAAGCCTTCATCTTCAATCTTGACCACTGAATTTACCATGGAAGCCTTCAACAGATGGTGATGATTGTCACTCAGTTCACTTCCTTCTGCCTTTAGTATGGTCAAATTGTTATTTGTCACTCATGTCCATCCTCCTCTGCTAGATAAATTTAGTTTATTGAAAAAAGATAGGCAGCTTCTCAGAATTTACATTAGCAATAAATGGTACACTGACAGTTAACATTCTCCAAAGATATAGAGAAGCAAGACATCTCAATTTTGAACCTTTCAATGTGGGGACATAAAGCAAAGCAATGTCTGTAAATAATGATTCAAATTATTTTAATTATTAATCTGGGAACTACCTCACCGTGTAAAGCTTTTTAGCCTAAATATGTTTTAGTCTATGTATGCTTTTATCCTCAATAGGCATTACAAAGGTATTTAAAAATGTTTTGTTACTACTATATCACTGCAAAGATGTATAATGTCAAACTTTGTGGTTTATTCAGCAAATGGTGGTCCTGTGTCTGACAAAAATATATAATTGTATTGTTGTGATAGCAAGCCTTCTAGAAAAAAGACTAGTAAATCAGATGCTACATTATACTATGTTTTATATTTCTTTATAAATCATGCAAAAGTTTTGTATTTTATTTTTTTTTCACATTGTTATTATCTATGTAACCTTTTAAATAATATATTTGGGGGAAAAGATTGCAACAAAAATCTTTTTCTTTTAATTGGTGGATGTGTCTGGAGGACTGATGCTTCCTGGGAGAATGTAAAGGAAGATAATATTAAAGTTGGATGTTCGTAGAAATGATGTATTATCCAGAATAAATAAGTTCAATGTTTGTAGTGCTGATGTCATGTTCAGAATAAATGTTATTTCAATGAGAGGAAGAATGAAGGAGAGGATGTGTACTAACTGGAAGACAGATGTCTCTGTTCAGGCATTTGAATACATATTTTGTCATAGCTACTAAACAGATTAACAGGAATGTGATCAGTAATATATTTGATAATTACTAGACTATGTAAAACATTTTTGTTACTCATTCTTCTAGAGACATTTCCTCTAGATAGGCATACTAGAATCATCAGAACCACATGCTGGTAAAATATATAAAGATGTAGCAGTATCTAGGAGATTAACATATCTCTTTTCTTAAGCTGACCAAGATGCCTTTTTGATGGCCTAGATGGCAACATTTGGACTTTTGTGCCATTTGCTAGTTCAGCTCCATGTTTAACCAAGACACTATAAAAATCAACCTTATATACTAAACAAAGGTCACAACGATTGACTAATATGAAACTAAAAACAGGTCCACACCTTTGATCCTTTAAGGATGTTCACACCTTCACAATGTGAACTATTTAAGAAAAATAGACCTAGTCTACCCTTTTACACTACATGAGTTAGTTAAGAAAAGTATTTCCAGTTTGAGGTATCATTTCACATTGTTGCACTGTCTGCATTTATAATTACAATTTACTCATTATGTTCAATCACAAACTACAGAAGATGAGGTTAACTACATAAATAAATTAATAAGTTAATTTGAAAAAAGTAGACACATTACTGTAGTGCACCATTTACCTGAACAAGTTGTTGAGGGATTATTGTATCAATTTAAACACAGAAGCTATAAACACAACTGTTCAATGGCATGAAACATACTGCACTGAGAACATAAATCCTGGAAACACATACTAAAGACATAATACATTTTGCCAAAAAAGTAACTCATCATCAATAAAATTTTTCTCCATGGTTCAAGCACCCTACACTGCAAAGTGGAAATCACTCATCACCACCCCTGCTATATATCTTTATTCAACTGTTGATTCAACTCCTGAGAAACAGTGGTAACTCAGTCAGTCAATCAATAATCAATCAATCAATCAATAATTTCTCTTTCTACAGGGTTCTACAGTAACAGACCTTACTTACACTATACATGTTAGGTCTGCACACAGTACTAAAAATATACATATTCATCCACAATTACAGCAAAAAAGAGATCAATTCATTCTTGAGCACATCAATGGAAACCAAATGCTGATATCACATGATGAATTTGCCCTTTTAAACCATGTATCTTTCCATTTTACAAAAGATCAAAATTGATCTTTAAATACTTAATTTTAACTATATGAGGATGCTACTATACAGATTATTAGAAATAAGTTAAGTTATATAGCGTTTTAAGAATTTTGAACTGCATTTCGTAATATCAATACTATTAAAAGTTTTGGGTATTCTATCATTCTTTGTCACTACCTATTTTTGCATTGTAAATGGATTTAGTACTCCGTACAAAACATATTATAGCCCACTGATGATGCTAGCATTAGGGTCCATGTTGCTGAAATGTGTAGATGGCTGTTTAAAAATGTAAAAAAAAAATGAAGAAGATTGCAGCTCAGCTACATACAAACATATTATTCACAAATATATGATTAAAGTACTAATGCTATTCAATTCAATGCGCCCCTTATACAGATAACCCATTCATTTAATTTCTTAGTTATTGTTTAAAAATGCCAGTAATAAATGGAACTTACACTGAAAAGTCAAGATAATGCATTATCCATTCATCATTCAAAATTGCAAGCCCTTTTAACATATAATGGAAAAACAATAGCAATTACATATTTTTGTTATAGAGCAGTAGCTCTATTAAAATGCAATATTGCCAAACTAAATAGTGACTGCCTTGGATATATGTATTTGTCTTGGTCTTAAAAATTTTATACGACATGACATCCAAGTGCAAAACAAAACATCACTTGGTTGTATGCATGTTAAAAGGTCTCAGAAATTTACTTTACCCAAAATTATTCAATCAACTGCAAAGCCTAGAAAAACAGAACAAGAAGTAATGCTGTCTGGAATACTGTGCACTCATGTGAAGAAAAAAATGTTGCTGAATTAATGCCATTTCTATGAATCAACATTCATTATTTGCTGTTCCTTAAATAAGAGATTATTTTAAAACAGAGATTCAGTGGGCAGTGAAATAATTTGCCATTCACCAAACATTCTTGATTGAAAAGGAGTAACATCGGCACATTTTTTGATAGTTTTGGCTTCAGCTATTTTTTCCAGTCATCCCATTATCTGGAAATCATATTTTATTAACATCTTTGCAAAGTCTGAAGCATTTACTAGGTAAGCTGATGACAGAGGGGATTACAAGTCCTTCAACAGGTAAAAAGCAATACAGAATATATTCAAACGTACTAAATAGTGAAATAAGTAAAACTGACAAAAAAAAAAATGAAAAGAAGACAATGGATTAGAAAAATAGTAGGGAAATAAAATAAATGCCCCCTATCTATCTATCTATCTATCTATCTATCTATCTATCTATCTATCTATCTATCTATCTGTTTGCATGTGTCTGGCTGTTTACTTATTTATTTATTTTTTTATTGCTTATTTACATTTTTAACCAGAAATTAGGAGCTGGGAGTCCACGGGAGACAACTCTAAAAAAAAATCAACCAGAAAATAACACATTATGATAGACATACCATTAATTAGTTCATAAGGCATAACTAACATTACCCTACTGTTGGGTGAAGATTGAACTCTTTAGCTTCAGTCGCCCCAGGTTTAACCTACCCATGGCCAGAGTTCCAGTGTTAGTGAGATGTGCTGACAGTGATTCCCTTTTATGGGGAATTTCCCCTAATTCAATTCGGTGCAACTATGATGTTGGTAAAAAAAAAAAAGTTTCATTTGATATAGTCCCAGAGTACTTGGTAAAAAAAAAGACTGAAAACTCTGAAGTAATGGTTCCAAATACAATTTTATTAACCAATTCCATGCTAGGCACTTTTATCCTAATTCAATGGACTTCATAGAACATAAAGAACATTATATATATTGCCAAGTGTATGAAATGAACATATTTTTATGTTGGCAAAATGAACTGCCCTTTCAGGGTTAGGATACAGGCACATATAAGGGATGTTAAACATAAAGTTCTCACTAATGCCCTGTACAAACATATCAGCATGAATATATATCATATTTTTTTCCTTTATGGCTCTACAAGTAATAGATCCCAGCATGAGAAGAGGGGATCTTAAAGGTTTAACTGAATTTGAAGAAACTAAATAGATTGCTGACTTGAGGGCAGATAAAGCACCAGAATTTAATGAAGTGTTACCTATGAAACTCATTCTGAGAAGGCGTTGGCTTAGATAATGCCACTGATTGGGCACTCCTCTCTTGTTGCCTATGGGATTAACAGAAGTGAAATCTGCACAGAAAATTATATCAGTGATGATGTAACTTCCATAGGAAATGATGTTAGTGATGATGCATTTTGAATTTTATTGGATGATTTTAGTATTTAACTGAGCATTAGATTTGTGAATGCAGATCTGAAGAAGACGAAAAGCCGAAAGTGCTCATCTCTTGTTATTTTTAGTGCGTTGGAGTTTTAATAAATAAGTTTTGCCATGGTATTTCTTCTGTTTTCTTACACTTTACTGCATAAGAGCATGAGTTTAGCCCTCATCTACATTAAAATATATATAAAACTTTGCCCAATCAAAATCTCTCAAGCAAATCACATCATAAAAATCATATGATAAGGATCACATGATAAAGAATCTCATATGTATTCATAACATATTATAATCATAGTAGGTGGTATGAAACTTTCATTATATGACAACTGAATATGCACAACTAACTACAAGAACAATTCTTAATTTATATTTACTGTTTAAAAATGTCATTTAAAATATTTTAAATACACATCACAATATAAATGGGTGTTTAAGTTTATTTTCAAATTTATCAAGTATCTAAACATCTAAAAACATATTTAAATAAAATTAATTTTTATGAAATTTTGTAAATAAATTTTATAATAAAATCCTGAAAGATAACAATTCTATAACTTGGCAGTCCTAAGCTTTAAAATGCTGTTAATTGATATATTGACATTCAACCCAGATGTACTGTTGCATTTAGCCTCAGCTGCTGTACTAATTCCCTATATTCCAAATAGGTGTCTCATCTTCCACCTCTTGAGTCCTTCAAAACTCATCACCTCGAATTTCAATTTTACTGCTTTTATGGTTTTCAAACACGAGTATGTTTATACAATGTGTTCTTAGTATTGCTTTTAGTTATATTATACAAATGCTTGTAAATCCACTTCTTTAAATGACATTCAGTTTTAACAGATTGAAATATATACCACCCCTGAAGTACAGCAGTTTAAGTTAACATGGTCAGGTTTCTGCCTTTGTATAATATTGGCATCTTGCCACCCACCACAATTGTACTACCAAATCATACGATTTGGTAATGCCTACACTACCTCTGTTTACACTATCCAAGCCTAAAATTCCATGAACATAACTTTATTGAACAACATTTTAATTATTAATCACTGCATGAACATCCATGTGACCATTTACAAGGGTAGCATATCCCTGCTCACCCTGTCCAATAAGCAGCGCTGTCACCACGGCTCGCTCATTCTTACTTATCCAGGCAGCATCCCACTGCTCACTTTCATCCCCAAAACCCCATGAATAAAAAACTCAACCCCAGAGGGGAAAACCCCATGAATAAAAAACTCAACACCGGAGGGGAAACCCCATGAATAAAAAACTCAACACCAGAGGGGGAACCTGAAGAGGGTAAAGCCTGCCCTTCTTCTCTGTTTTAGCATCCACCAGCAGAAGAAATAACCAAATCCCCCATGTCCTCATAAAAGGAGGGAGGGCAGCAAGTTGATCCTTTAATGAGCTACACTCGGATAAAACCACTTAAGCCCCTCCTAACATATACTTCACTTCTTCCTTCTAATTTAGCCCTTCCTTACCCACCACACCATCTAACCACCTTCACTTCCATCCCAGCACTAACATCCCCTCTCCCCTCTTCATACTCTTTACCCCTTTTTATCATTCTTTCATAACCCTTAAAATAGTGAAGGTGTCCCTGAACAAACTCTTTTGTCCCAAACCTCATTTGTCCCTGTCTGCCTCAATAAAACACGACACACCAAATGATATTTGATGACCTTTATTAAACTTCCAGGAACACAACTTCATTGAATGACATTTTGATTATTAATCACCCCATGAACATCAATGTAACAATTTACCATGGCAATGTATCCTCACTCACTTGTCCAAATAAGCAGGGTCGTCACCACGGCTCTCTTATTCTTACTTAACAAAGCAGTGTCCCACCGCTCACTTTCATTCCCAAAACTCCTTGAGTCAAACACCCAACACCAGAGGCAGAATAGTAGAGGGACAAGTCTTCCCCTCTTCTCTGCCCATCAGCCTGAAACAGGACCCCCCCCCACACACACACACACACACACACCTACAGCAAACCCTTCAGCAAACCTTCTAAAAACAAACCTAAATGTACATTAAACAGGTCCAGACCAAAATCTCTCAGGTATACTTCATCCTGTCTGACCCAGACTGTGTCCTTATCATCAAAATCCCTATGTTCTTATCGTATGAATCCCCAGATTAACCAATTGCATCACCAGCCTAAAATTAACAAACCAATAAGCCCTCTCTAAAGTCATAAAACTGCCAGTATTTCTACAAAATAACCATGGTACTATTTCACACCACACAATACACACACCTTAGTATAACCACTTCAAAGTAATCAGATCCTCTCTTATCTTATATACCACCTGTCACTTTGGAATTATTCCCAAATCATTACCTGCCAAATGTACCACCAAGACTCACTGGGGCCCAATTTGTCACTGTATAAATACTAATTCGCCCATGAGCTGATTCCAGCTGAGGCCTCTGATACCACGCCATATGACTTTCCATCCAAAATGATGTAAACCCAATTCATTAACAGCCGGCCTAACCATAGACCTCTTTGTCACCCAATGAATATATGAATGATCTAGAATTTCTATATCCTTTCCTAAAGAGGAAATAAAAACAGTTAATACCAAGCCAACCAGCTTAGCCAATTATCTAATAAAAGACAAAAAAAATTTGAAGACCTATTACCCCCAGCCCCTTAATGACTTCCACTGATCTGCCTTTTTTTATGAAAAAGTATGTGAAAGTTTTGTATTAACTTGTTTATGTTTGATTGGGTATGGCTATCAAATGGAACAAGATTTTTGTATATACTGTAGGTGACAGCCTGAGTTGTGATGAAGACTTGATATAAATAAAACTGCTCATGTAAGAATGTGCAGTATAGAGGCTGTTTCCTAAGGTTGTGTTTTTCATTGATGTTCTTATTTGCCTACCGTGTGACATTGAGTAAGTCACTTAACCAGAGATTTCTCTTGGGTGATCCCCAAAAAGGGTCTGTGTGTCCAGTGGGCTCATTGGTTAACACATGAGTATTATTATTATTCTCAGTCAGAAATCACAACAAACATAAAAAAGTAATGGACTAGGTTGCGGAGGTTTTTTCTTGTCAGAGCCTTGCAGCGTGATTCTGTATTGTGGAAATGGATGCAAATGTGTGAGATATTGTTGCTGATGGCACAGGGCTGCCATACTCAGTTGCTGAAAAAGTTGTTTCAGGTAACCTTTAGTTAATTATATATCTCCAGCATTCACAAATTCAGAGATATTCTATTAGATTAAGTTATTAAAAGCTATACTTCTTTCTAAATGACAGTTATGACTGGCCCAATAAATTCTTGAAAACAAATCTGGTTATCAAACTAAAAAAATTAACATGTCTGACAGTCACATAACTTAAAAAAAATAAAAATGGTGAACCTCACATCAACCACATCAGCTTGGACATACAGATTATGTTTAACTAACACAGGCAGACATACAGACAGATAGACACACATATGCATAAGCAAACACTATTCTCCTACTATCTGTATATATTTGTGAGTAAACCTCATCCCTGTGTTATGCTACTAACTGATTGATGAGACAACATGAATCCTTAAGTGCTTATCAAACAAGTTAGCAAGGTAACTCCTATTACTGCATAATCTATATGGGTGATAGATTAAGCTCGATGTATATTATCATATAGATTAAGCTCGATGTATATTATCATATGATCATTATTGTTCCAGCTTCATCAGAATGTCCTTAGGAAACGAAAGAGAGAATATAATTTTGATTATAAAATGATACCTTGCATTTAAGCTAAAGTATAAATGAGTATTAGACATTATGAGCAATGAAAAAAAAATTAAGCATATGTTAAGGGTAGATAGAGTTTTGAGAAGCATATTATGCTTAACCATATCAAAGGCTTTAGATAAATCTAAAAATATGGAGAATACGAATAGTCTGTTGTTTCTTTGTTGATTGACTATGTTGGTAAATGAAAGTAATGCTGTGGTCATGCTATGGGAAGGTCTGAAGCCATGCTGAGATTTGGACAATAGATTGTTATTTAGGAGGTACTGCATTAGTTGAGTATGAATTACTCTCTCTAGAATTTTTGATAATGGAGATAAAACTGCGATCAGGCGATAGTTGGTGAGCTCAAGGGAGTTACCCTATTGTGGAGTGGGATAATATGTGATATTTTCCACGAGTTAGGAACTTTGCATGCTGATATTGACCTATTTATGAGAATGGGCATGGGATAGGCTATGGCATCTGCTGTTATCTGAAGGACGTCTGCTGGAAGATTATCAGCTGCCAGTGTGGTTGGTTTAGGTTTTTTGAGGAGCTTGGCTATAACCTTGGTGGGCACTGGGTATAGAGAAAAGTTTGGGTGAATGTTTTTGTGAACAGGGATGGGTAGGGATAGTTGTTGGTATGGGGCTACTAGTACTGTTTTGGGTGTTAGCAAGGACTTGGACTGTTTCGGTAAAGTATTTGTTAAATTGAGTGGGGATGTTCTCATGTTTATTTGGTAGCACAGGGGTAGGGGTAGTGGATTTCCCTGGGTGGAGTAGTGTCTTTATTGGGACCCAGAATTTTTGAGGGTTGTGAGCATATTATGGGGTCTACTTTAGTTCAGCGAATGATCAGATGATGGAACACTGTTAGGTCGAAAACAGTGTCAAACCGACAAAATAGCGAATGGCAGAAACAGCAAACTTTTTCCCAGGGAAAAAATCTCTGGACTGGCCGTTCGGGTTGTGCCATTTCCTCCACTGCAGTGTGATCTGGGAGTTGGTATATTTAAGTAGGGGGGGTGTGGGTAATTTTATTTCAGGGTAGTGGTTTTGGATTTCTGATATTGTGAGAAGGCTTTGTCCCTTTCCTTTATTATAGTTTTGGTATCTTTTGCTAGCCATGGGGAATAGTTAGTTTTGACTCTGATGGTTCGGGAGGGTGCATGACAGTTTAAAATTTCTAGGAAGACTGAGTTAAAGTATTGTACGGCATCATCTAGGGGCAGCTGTTTAAGAGGAGTCCAGTTGCAGCATTTTAGTGCATTTATTAGGTCATTAGCCCTGAAGGACTTTTTGTTGTGTACTACTCTGAGGATGGGTTGAGTAATATGGTGGGATCTGTTCCTAATTAGATAAGGTTGCTTGATGGTCACTTACGCTGTCAGGAAGACAATCTGATTGTTGTGCGAGAGTGGGGTCAGATACTAGTATCCAGTCCAAGATGGATACTGCTATCTAACTGTCAAACTATTGCCCTACAGCAATCCTTCTTCTCCTCTCCAAAATACTTGAGAAAACATAGATCAGCAACTCATAGCATTTCTACTGAGCAACCAATTATTTTTCCTACTGTTCATGGCTTTTGACCTCGTCACAGCACCATAACTGCCCTTCTACATTTTTTGTATACCACTAATCAAAGTAAAAACTCAGGCAACTTTGTCTCCACCCTTTTCCTTGACTTGTCAAAAGCCTTTGATACAGTCTTGCATTAACTATTCTTCCAAAGACTAAACTTTATAGGTCTCACAACTCCCTCAACTAGCTGGTTCACCTGCTATCTAAACAATTGCAGCCAGTCTGTAAAATGGAATGACTGCCACTCCACATTCCTTCCAGTAATAACAGGAGTCCTTCAATGCTCTATACATGGGCCAATACTTTTCAATATCTTCATTAATGACATGCACAAGGAATCAAAACTCGCCACCATAATACAATATGCTGATGACATTAGTTTGCGCAGCCCCGAAAGCCCCCACTTTAGAAAACATCTCACAGGAAGCTCTTACCTATATTACAAAACTCACTTAATAAATCTTAGTTTGTCTTAAACCCCAGCAGACCCAAACCAATCCTATTCCTTCCTAAAAACATAAATCAAAACAACACTGACCTTAATACTATAGAACTATAGATTAGTAAAGAACACAGAAATTTAAAACATTACCAACACAAAATTACTAGTTTTCGTTGATAAGTTAAAATTTGATCTGTACATTGACTCTGAAGTCAAAAACACATGATCTACAAAATAGGCTGTCTTTACAGAGCAAAGCACCTGCTAAGTGATCATAGTAAAAAAAACAACTACTACCTCCTTTCTCCTTCTAACCCTCCTGTATGCCTCAATAATATTCACAAATCTCAACTTTTCCACCAAACAGAAATCAGATAACACCTACAACAAAATTAGCAAATTTGCCTGCAGTCTCCCAAACCACTTGAATCACTGCACAATGCTCAGTGCCCTTAAATAGCTTGCACTTCCTCAATGCATCATCTTCCCCCTAGCTACTCACAGCACACAAAACACTTTCCCATCCACTTAAAACACCATCACTGTCTAATCTCATGTAAAAGCAGGTACCGAGTGGAACCCTAAGATCCTCATAACATAAACTAACTTTTGCTAATAAATCTAATAATTATTACAGTGACTCACTATACTCTGTCACCATCTCCAAGGTATGGAACAAACCTCCAAACTACTTAACGGCTTTAAGCAACCTGCAACAATTCAAATCCACCCTAAAATATCACCTGGCAGCTAATAAAGTGTACAACTGCACCACACCTACCGCTTGAAGTATGCAATCCTAACACTGTCCACTATGGATAGTATATGTATTAATACAGTGTTTTTTATTCTACTCACAGCATCCTGAAGACATGTATTTCCTTAATTTGATGTGCTTTGTAAATAATGTCTGTTGACTGTTTGCTTTGAAATACTTTAGAAATAATGTTTGTTGACCATTTTTCTTTTGAATTGCTAGAAATGTATTTCTGTTCTCCCTGCGCCTCCACAGAAAAAGAACATTTCAATTCCCAGACAAACCTTCATGATAAACAAAAGCAAATAAATAAATCAATTAATTAATTTTGTTAAATATGCACAATTAAATGTATAATGAATAATGAGAAGTGACACAAAAAAATCTTATCACCCAGCTTATCTCTTACCAAAGCAAGCAGATGAGAAATCATTCTACACTTTTACATGCATGCTCCCACATTTATGCATGGACTACCATGCTGACATGGAAGACTATACCTGTGTCCTTAGGCTCTGTGCCCATTGTTGCTAGTTTGGCAAACCAGGTGTATTATTTCCCTTATCCCTGTATGGGTGAGTCAGCATGAGTCACTTACTCTAACCTTCCTCAGCCTGGCTCTTCTAGTGCCTAAACTGTCTGTTGAACTAGGGTCACCTGTGCCATATTTGGGGCTTCATCTATATGCACTACAAAGCTCAGCCACTTCTACTTCATTTTTATCTTATCTTATTATGTGCCTATCATTGCAGTGAAACTGAAGGTGGCAGTACTCGTAAAATCTTAAAATACTGAAAACGTAAAAAGGAAAGTCATTTGACAGTCATGTGACAGTTGACAATGGGTTAATTTCTAACAAACTGCATGTCTATACAAAATTATTTGTGTGCATACCCATTCATCTAGCATACTTTGTAGAGATAACTTTTCAGCTGTGTAACTACATACTAATGTCATATCATACATAAGTAAGTTGTACTGCACACTCATTACTAAATCTGCAACAAGCTGAAGTTTTGCTGTTGCATTTACTCAGTGCTTTGTACGTGAAAATGATCTTCATGAATATGTGATAATTATGTGGCTTTATTCAATCAAAACTAATAAAAACTATGATATAATATATAATAAAATAAAACTAAATAACTAAATAAAATAATAGATATAATAAAACTATGATGTTTGCAGATGACATTGTGATCTGTAGTGAGAGTAGGGAACAGGTTGAGGAGACCCTGGGGAGATGGAGATATGCTCTAGAGAGAAGAGGAATGAAGGTCAGCAGGACTAAGACAGAATATATATGTGTGAATGAGAGGGAGGATAGAGGAATGGTGAGGATGCAAGGAGTAGAGGTGGCGAAGGTGGATGAGTTTAAATACTTGGGATCAACAGTTCAGAGTAATCGTGAGTGTGGAAGAGAGGTGAAGAAGAGAGTACAGGCAGGATGGAGTGGGTGGAGAAGAGTGTCAGGAGTGATTTGTGACAGACGAGTACCAGTAAGAGTGAAATGGAAGGTCTACAAGAGGGTAGTGAGACCAGCTATGTTGTATGGGTTGGAGAAGGTGGCATTGATAAAAAGGCAGGAGTCAGAGCTGGACATGGCAGAGTTAAAGATATTAAGATTTGCACTGGGTGTGACAAGGATGGACAGGATTAGGAATAAGTATATTAGAAGGCCAGCCCAGGTTGGAGAGTTTGGAGACAAAGCCAGAGAGGCAAGATTACGTTGGTTTGGATATGTGCTGAAGAGGGATGCTGGGTATATTGGGAAAAGGATGCTAAGGATGGAGCTGCCAGGTAACAGGAAAAAAGGAAGGCCTAAGATAAGGTTTATGGATGTATTGAGAGAGGACATGCACGTTGTTGGTGTGACAGAGCAAGATGCAGAGGACAGGAAGAAATAGAAACAGATGATCCGCTGTAGCGACCCCTAATGGGAACAGCCAAAAGAGAAGAAGAAGATTCAATCAAAACTAATATGTATATTTAAGACAACTTGAGTGAAAAAGTTTTCCAACTATTTTTAGCCTGGCCAGTCAATGTTATACATGCAAACATGTGTAGTCCACCGTACCTACACATAGGTAACTTTTAACATTGCATCTACCAGTACCAAGATTTGTAAACTTCTTCATTGCAAGCATTGCATTATTTTCATACATACAATCTATAAGCTTCAGAAGTAAGTTTTGCTTTTGCAAGACTGCAGTCACCTCATGTTGTTAGCAAGAGTAACAGTAGATGTGTTTCCTTTCACATGTTATGAATGAACCCTGAACCAGGCTAAAAAAGTAAGTTCTATGATACAGACAAAATAATAAAAAAAAAAAAAAAAAAAAAAAAAAATGAAGGAAGAAAACTGCAAGTGGATATTGTACTATAAATGAGGTTAACTATTATGTTTCTTCTCTTTTGGAGTGCAAATTAGATGTAAAACAGTATCAGAGTAGATTACGAACCACAAAAAAGAATGCAAGCTATCAGGCATTCAAAGACAGTAGATAGCTTAAAAAGAGTTTCATCCTCAGTGAGAGGTATACTATAGTCCACAGCATGCCTAAATAAAAAAGTTGGGAAATATTTCAATTACGTCATTAGTTACTAGAATGTAAGGACATGTAACTGACAGCTGGCTTAGAGTTTGTGACATTAGAAAAGAGGATTAAGGCACTGCTAAATAGCTGTTTCCTGTGGTCCAGTGGTGCAAGGTTTGATTTTGTCAGCCTTCATTGCCTAGCTGTGTAACCCAGAGCAAGACATTTAACCAGTGCTTCCAAGATGAGTTAGAAAAAAGTGTATAGAGATCAGTGCTCTACTCTGGAAAAGCAATGCCAATAAAGTAATTTCAGTTGTAAACACATACACTTGAGCAGACTCATATCTTTGAATACATAATATTAGAAGTTGGGACTGGCCTAAAATGTAGGTAGGGGAATGTGAGTTTGCTTATATGCTCTCCGTGTTCATTTATAGCTTCTGAACTGGCATATCACAGACACATTGCTGGCCTTTTAAAAAAAATGCAATAATCATATTCAGCAGAAATTTTGCAAGGTCAATGAATTATGGCCAGTGTTATCAAGTTCCTTTTTTATTTGGCTGCTTTTCTGTCTGCAGGCATGCTCAGATTCCATTGCGTCCTTCAAATTGAGACAGTGTTGAACAGATGTAAAGAAGGTGAGAAAAAAAGGGCAAATAAGCTGAAATTTTTTAAAAACTTTACTTCTTACAGAACGTTCCAGTACAAAATAGTTACAGAAGTGCAGTACTGACTGAAATATATTCACATCATTCTCATGTCACTGTGTTTCTGATTATTAGCACTGTCATTGCTGGCAGAATTTTTTTTCAGGCTGTTGCTGTTTGTACACTTCTGAATAGCATACCTTCTACTGAAAATATATTTTCTCTAGCAATCAGAACAGATGCTGCAAAAAAAATAGAATTTTTTGAACAGCAATAAAAGATGCAGATAAACACTGATTCAGATATTTACATTCTTCAATGATATTAAAGTAAACTGTAAATTTACAGTGCTAAGCTTCATAGAATATGACATTGTATGTGTTATTTAAGTGTTATACTGTTCAGGAAATTAGCAACTGCCAAACAAGATCTTTCATGGATGACTTAAACATTGCACAGATACATCTGTATTTGGAATCTACAAGAAATGTACAGTAGCACATTTGTTTTTCCTAGGCAAATATTTAAAATACAAGTACATTCACCTGATAGTTTACATTGTGTAGCAAATATTCCATCTAAATGGAAGCTGAACAAGCCTGTTCACAATTTGCATCTGGTTGTCACAAAAGCTGGAGAGTTGGAGTATCTTCATCTACTATAAGGTTTTGTACCTGATGTCTGAAATAAAGACACCATTGAATGCCTCAGCAAAGTCTCAGAAGGATTTCTTAAGAAAATGTAGGTTATACTAGCAGACTGTTTACAAAACATTATATGCATATCTTTGCAGAAAATTTTGAAAATCCCACACACATATATATATATATATATATATATATATATATATATATATATATATATATATATATTGCAGAAATCTGTTTCAAACATTGAACGACAAACTGTTGCTTTTATTTACTTTCAGAGCTGGTCATCCTGAAAATAATGGTATCTTGCTTTATTTTTTTTCTGCGTTTCTAACTTTACAGTTACTTATGTATAAACCTGCTGATCAGGTCATGCCGCAGGTATGTGCTAACAAAGGCTTAGAGTGAAAATAGGTTGTGGTTTGTAGCTAAATCAAATTTTTTTTTTTGCTTTTTAGACTCTCTCTTTTTTTTTTTTTTTTGGATTTCCAAGTAAGGCTGAGACAAAGTGATAGAAACCATATAATGATACAGCTTGCATTTTAGTACTTGTATTTTAAATGATTTTGCATTTCCATTTATATCTATTAGGAGATGTAGAGTCCCTTAGATGTTCAACAAATAGTTTGCAGAGCAGTGAACCATAGACTTTGCTGGGGTGGGGAAAAGGGAGTCACTTTCAGAGTTATAAGCTCTTGGAGGGTGTGATTGACATTGTAAAAGAGATGCCACATAATCCGTGAAAGACAGAGGCACTTGAGTGGCTGGGCACAAGTCCTGTGCTGGGGTTATTTAAGGCCCCACAATATGAAATTACGATCGCTTAAATGATTTGCTAGAGCTCTGCAATGAGGGCACAGTTTGTTACAGAAATGTGCCGTCAGCAAATTTATTTTTCCTGGCAAATATTTAAAATACAAGTATATTCACATGTTTTCCTTCTATTGTGAAGCATTAGAAAGTGCTCCAGTTTTGAATTCTATGTCAAGTTTTTTAAATGTCAGTACTATGAATTTTAATACTCATAATTTGAGAGGTAATTGCATTTGCATTCAGCTCATAAATGTAAAAGTATATTCACACAAGAGAGGACATTACTGACTTCATTATTTGCATGAATATCCAGGTCAGCCATCAGTGAACTGATTAGCAATTTAAATCAAAATTCTCCAAGTTTGGCATAAATGCCAGTGTTCCTTTGTGTTTGGCTCTCACTTCTTAGGGGAATTCTGTTGTCCTGTCAATCCTGGTGACAAAAATTGTTTGGTAAGGCTAGATGATCAGTCAGAGTACAAGGACCGCAAAGAATAAAAAAAAATTCCATTAACAAAGAAAAACATTTTTTTTTCCAAAAAAAGACAACTACAGTCCAAAATGCAATTTTTTCGGGATGTATCCACCTTGCAATCAAGGACTTAATTTAGGGTCAGAGAGGTTATGACCATTTTGACACAGGGGAGTGGATGGCTCTGCTCTTATTGGTGAAGGGGTTTGGTGGTGGGTATTTATTTATTATTTATCATTGGATGATGATTATTGATTGTGTTTATGTAATATGAACTACAAAATGCATGTCATATGTGTTATTTTCTTTCTTATGTTATTCTCTGATACCACTGTATCTATACTATTTGCACTGCATTTCTCTCGTGAGCTGACATCTGTAATTTTGTTTAAGGCTGCACTTGTGTGGTCCTAAATGACAATAAATATTCTTTGAATCTTTTGAATAAAGTTTATTTGAAATTCCAATTAATATAATACAGAAGGGTGCCTTCTGTGCAGAGTCTGCATGTCTTCCCTGTGGTCCCATGGGTTTCCTCCGGGTGCTCTGGTTTCCTCCCACATCCCAAAGACATGCAGTAGGTGGATTGGACACTCTAAACTGGCCCTAGGTGTGAGTGTGTGCATGTGTGTGTCTTCTGTGGAAGGTTGGGCACCGGGCTGGCAACTCGACACTGTAAAACTCCACTGCCAATCATGAGCAGACAGATGATCCACTGTGGTGACCCCTAACTGGGAAAAGCCGAAAGAAGAAGAAGAAGTAAATAACAAACATAAATATTCAACAGCATTACAACCAAATTAGAAAAATAGCATTTAAGCTGGCAGCACAGCGACACTCACCTTCATTCCCCATACAAGCAGCATTAAGTATGACTGCTCACTTAAAAGACCACAATCTTTTGACGCAGGATACAACCACTCACTTTTGAATGGCCTACCCCCAAAAGAAGTGGGATGGGGGGACAGAAGAGGAGTCCCAAATGGCCCCTCTTACTCAGCCCACTAGCCTTCTATTGCAGACAGCCCCCCCTTTCCTTTACAAATCCATAAACAAATCCTTCAAAAATAATGAAAAATGGACATTGAACAAATCTAAACCTGTATCACTTAAATGAACTCCATCCTGTCTGTACCATGAAGTATCCCTGTCATCAAAGTCCCTGTCTCAATAACATACAGCCCTTACTAATTCAAAGCCCTTGATGCCCTATGAGTAAAAAACCTCTAGCCCTCTCCAAATACACAAAACTACCCACATGCCTCCACACCAACTTAGAAATAGTCTCAGACCATATTATCACCATTTGTGGAAACCTCAGCTTCAAATCCAATAAATGAGTGACAATCCTACCTTACAAAGTTCTTTTAGGCAAGCAGCTCAAATTATTACCTGCAAACTGAACAACTAAAATGTGTGTAAACCTAACACTGCCTGTATCTCATCAAACTTCCTCAAGAAATCTCACCACAGGAGTCCTGGAAAACCATGCCAAGCCAATTTCCATCTGTTCTGGCCCAAACTCAACATACATCCTCCAGATCGAACCAACACTCTTCTCAGCTCAAAAAATAAAATAATATCCCAACACACACTGAACATATATGCCTCAACCAACATAGTGGCCAAAGACCTCTACCTGCATTGAAAGTCAAGCAAGTCCCTACTTTATCCCTAGTATCCCTCATCTACCTATCCAGTCCCCCAGCACTGTCCTACAATATTGCTAACCAGATGTCAGCATGCCTTACTTCCTACCACAAAGCTTTGTTGACTGCTTTCCACTTATGAAAATGCTGGTCATATCACAAGCAGGCATTACTAGCTAGCAGGCTCTGAGCCTCCCTTATTTTAAGAAAATAAGCGAACAATGGTGAGGCATGTGAAGCATCTTTCTCCAATACTGCCACCATGTAATAATCAAAACCCTGAACCCAACCATCCCATGTCGTCACCCTAAACTTGCCTGGTCACCGCCTAACCAGAGCAGCCAATGCAGTTACCAAATCCTTGAAACTTCAAAATTAACCAACCTCTGCACTCCATCTGCATCAGTCAGATCGAAAATGTCACCAAGCTCTTCTTTCTATATTTTCTCCTTCACAGTAGAGGTAATATGTGGTATAATAAACACCCTAAACCCTCCCTCTATGAAAGTCTGGGTCTGGGTCTCCGACCAATCCCTGGTTTCAGCTCCATATCCAACACCCCAGTTTCAGAAGCGTGGCCTAAGTCCTGCTTTACCCTCCCCATAGTGAACTCTAAACTACCAATTCCTACAGCACTACTGTATCTGTAACACCCAAGTAGCTTGAACTTGTTTCTCAAAGGTCAACAATTCCTACAACCTAGCCATCCCCAACCTGTTGAAGATCCACAACAACTCATCTACCCTATCCACCTCTGACCTGCCCTCAGCTAAATCAGCAACAACTAGGTCAGTGTCACTATCACCTGTAGATGGCTGGGGCCCCACTGTCAAAGCTCCACTGGCCCACTTTGTTGTTGCTCCTGTTGCCTTTCTCACTCACTTTCCCATGGTGCTAGTCCTCTGCTCTTCTGGGGCGTTACGTCTTCTCCCTCATGTCGGCAGTCACTCAGTGGAAGACTCCACTCATGACTGCACTGGCGCATTAGCATCTCTAAACAGCTCCTCCACCTGAGACACTAGCTAGATTCAACACTCCTTCAGGAATTATACCTCGACTATCTGTATGGCACGAAAAATTAATCAGTACTGCATGCTAAGAACTTGCTCAAAACATAACTGAAGCCCCTGTGATGACATCTGTCCCTCACTTCATACAGTCCATCGACCCACAAGCAATATTGCCTAGATGTCCCTCACAATACTCAATTCTGGCTGATCTTCATAAGTGGAGACAAACCTACCCTTTCCTATACCTGCAACTATTAACTGTAGAACATCTAAGCTTCCTTGGTGCTACCCTAATGACCCTAGAACACTGGACAGACAATGCAACATGAATCTTCCTACCATTCCTAACACAACAAACAATGAATAGTGCCTCCTAATGCCCTAAATGTCACCAGTTCAGTAATGTCCACCCTAACCAACAGCCCCTTCCACCACTAAATACCCCTGATCCTCTCACTAATTATACATTTGCCCACCAAACTAACTGCCAAACATATAACACCACCCCAGTGCACAACCCATAACCGCAACACAACCTTCTAGCAATGGACCCACTTTATTCAATCTCCCATCTGAAGGACCCAGCTCAATTTTTTATATAATATGTTTCCCATGCCTGTACCTCTCACCAACAGAAATCTGGACAAAGTTAACATAATGTCCCAATCAACTTAGAAAGTTGCTAGCATATCATTCTTTAAGGTAGCATACACTTCCAAAGTAAATAAAGTCTGAAAACTTGAATATCTGACATAATTATGGATTGTACCCTCCCAACACTGATTGGCAGTATACCACCAGCATACCAATTGCCAGTACAGTACCAAACATAAGAAGGGCAGTCCACAACTAAGAGCCAAAGACCTCTACCTTTTGTGAAAATCTAGGCAGTTGCAAACACACCTCTCAACCTTTTAGCTCACAAAATCTGGACAAACCTGTCATGTGTAATGGGGGACAAAGGTGAAAACTTAAGGACAGTTTTAAATATTGCATGCATAAACTTAGAATGATGCTAGAATACAAGGTTTTGCAGTAGTGAATATTTTCTAAAGAATAAACAGTCTGAAACTCAAATATCTGTCATTATTTAGTGACATCCACACGAGGAGCAAAGTACAAATCTCAGGGAAGTTTGGACATTCTGCAAACATCTGGACAGTTGAGAAGCATGGCGAAGCAGTATGTAGCTGCCATGGCAACCAGCTGCTGCCCAATTCCTCTGCTGACTACACATGTCAGCTCATTCATGGCCAGCATGCCCTGCTACCTCTCCCCCCTGCCTTAATGACTCCTGAGCAAGCAAATGCATTATTAAACCAAAAACCCACAAATGGAACCCTGTGGCTTCTCAATCAAACCCCTGCTAACAACCAAAACCACATCACTGGCCCTGAAAACCTCCAGCACTCAGTTAACCCTTATCAATCACAGAACGCAGAAATTAAAAGAAATCCATCCTAAAATGCCTAAAGGGCATAAATAGCCACATTTTGTAACCACTTGTTACATTAGGTATATAGACAAAATTTGCAGATAACTGCTAGGTTTTGTTAATTTTTAAAGAAAACTAGTAATTATAAAGGAACTGATGGCACATTTTCTCCTCCCTACCTTTGCTGACTTACACAGATAAATGATTTGTGTTAAAATCTGAAAAGGGCAAATGAAGAGAAACTTCTTATTTATGCTAATTAATATACTATGCAGTCTTCTGTGATTGTCTAACATAATTTATTGTCCACTTTTTGGGCTACTTTAAGAAAAGGTGTATGATACTTATTTTGGTATGCTCAACTGAGTGCACCACCAGTTTCTGTTGAGTAAAGACCCCTTTCAAATAATCACACCAAAACATTTGACACACATTCACACTATGAGGCACTCTCAACCACACAAATCTTCCCCCCCAAAAAAACTTTACAGCATAACTTACTTCCACCACTAAGTCTTCCCAACAGTAATTATACACCTTGCCATAATCTACCTATTACCAGGCCTCACAAGACCACTGATCTCACAGACATGGTTCTCTATGTTTGCAACAAACAATGGCAAAAGAGTCTTGACTAATCCCTCCTCATCCTTATACACCCTAAACACTCCACCGCTACCACCACTTACCTGATTTCCTGCATTAGCCATCCTTCTGTTTCGTCCTACATTTTGTCCCTTCCCAACCTAAACTGCCTTTGTACATTTGCACAGCTTAATCCCTCCCTCCACTAACTGCACAAAAGAAGTTTTTGGACAAATGAGTCAGCAAACAAACTAAATTGAAGAATATCTTTACATGTGTAATGGTGCTGTCCTCGCAGTAACTTTTCTTTCTTCTGCTGTGTAGCATGATGCTGCAAGAGTCACAGATCTGTGAATGATAATGAGTGCAAAGCTATGACATCAAAGACAATAATGAGTGTATGTGTGTGCATGTGTGTGTGTGTGTGTGTGTGTGTGTGTGTGTGTGTGTGTGTGTGTGTGTGTGTGTGTGTGTGTGTGTGCATGTGTATCTGTGTGTGTGTGTGTGTGTGTGTATCTGTGTGTGTGTGTGTGTGTGTGTGTGTGTGTGTGTGTGTGTGTGTGTGTGTGTGTGTGTGTGTGTGTGCATGTGTGCGTGTGTGTGTATCTGTGTGTGTGTGTGTGTGTGTGTGTGTATCTGTGTGTGTGTGTGTATCTGTGTGTCTGTGTGTGCGCATCTGTGCGTGTGTGTGTGTATCTGTGTGTGTGTGTGTGTGTGTGTATCTGTGTGTGCATGTGCGTGTGTGCATATCTGTGTGTGTGTGTGCATGTGTGCGTGTGTGTATGTGTGTGCGTGTGTGCGTGTGTGTATCTGTGTGTGTGTGTGTGTGTGTGTGTGTGTGTGTGTGTGTATCTGTGTGTGTGTGTGTGTGTGTGTGTGTGTGTGTGTGTGTGTGTGTGTGTGTGTGTATCTGTGTGTGTGTGTGTGTGTGTGTGCATGTGTATCTGTGTGTGTGTGTGTGTGTGTGTGTGTGTGTGTGTGTGTGTGTGTGCATGTGTGTGTGTGTGTGTGTGTGTGTGTGTGTGTGTGTGTGTGTGTGTGTGTGTGTGTGTGTGTGTGTATGTATCTGTGTGTGTGTGTGGCTGCGTGCGTATGTGTACACGTGCATGTGCAGGTGTGTGTCCATACATAGACAGATACGAGAGAAAGAAAAGAAAGAGAGAGAACTGCATGCTTAGAAATAATGAGGAAACACTTGCATACTTGACTGTTAGGGCCAAATTTGTTAAGAAAATGTTACATTACAACTGACCTTGAAAAATGTTTTTCATTTCTGTTGTTACATTTTCACTGCTGACATTAAGCTACACAAGACTGGAGCACTCAAAAAAAAAAAAAAAAAAAGGAAATGTCCACAATTTCCATGCTCTTGTCACAGTGATAAATAAGACAAAAAAAGTAGCATAGATACAATATATTTCCTTCTAATTCACCTCATTGGTACATATCTTCTGAATTAACTTACTAACACAGATAAGCTGAAATCTCGCACATTCTTTTTCCAAACCTCAGTAGCTCAGCAAATTAACTTTTAAGAAATATTTTTCAGTGTTATGCTTTTTACTGTGTAATTATTTGATACAGATTTGTGTATCTTTTACAACTGTTTACATCATTAAAATAGCAAAGAATCTGGCTGCCTTCATGTATCTTTAGAAAGCAGAACAGGGTAGTAATTCAAGCTGATCTTTGCTAACGGGTTACAGCATGGATATTTCTGATATTACTGAGTTAAAGGCAGCATTTTTCTCCCTGCATTTCAGAGGAAAAACATCATTAACAAGTTATCACATTTCAGAAACAGCCCTTTTGGTTTCATGAAAGGAAGTGATGGGAGCTCTTTAAAACTAAATGCAGCTAGATACAATTCTCATGTCCCTGGTTTCTAAACTTTCTGATTTTATGGTGGTGCCGGCTGGTGATAAGATCAGTTAAGGAGTTGTTGGTAGCATAAAAAAGAAAACAGCTGCTGTTTTTCATGTCTTCAAACGTACATCTTCAATTGCCTGTAATAGACTTATCTTTTTAATGTAATTTTTCCAAGTCTTTTGTGTCTCTAATACCATGACAGGAATGGACCTCATTCCTAAGTCAAAGTATGATTCAAGATCATGAAATTAGTATGGTTTCAATCTGTAATGTTAGCCAGAAATGCACTTATATATGGTAATAGAGATGGTATTTTCCTGCCTGATCAAGAAAGATAGTGACAGGGTAAACATCCGCAATAGCATTTTTTTTCAAGGAGAGTCCATTAGCTATCATTCTATGAATGTCTAGTGATTTTCTCTTGTTGATTATACCACTCAGACAGTGGTCCATATAAGTCATTAGCATTAGAACATATCCTTACTGAGCACCTCAGAATTAGCTGCCCACAACAGTTGTCAGTTCATATAGACTGACAGCGCAATGGTCTCTGGAATCCATAACAAGTCAGGCAGATATGAAAACAGGAAGCTGAGGACCAAAAGCAAAGGTATTCTAAACTTCTGAACCATTGCATGAACTTATACAACCTCCATGCCACAGTTAAGCTAGTAGACACATTCATTTCAGCAACCATGGTATCAGCTTTGACTGCTGAAATGTAGCCTAGTACTTTGCTTATGGCCCAGCTACAGCTGATCATGGTCTCTGTTTCCACTGATGCTATCAAAATTACATTTGACAACCTTTAATAATTTCCAACATAACTTTATTGCATCATTTCAGATGTTAATTATAGCACAGATAACCTTGTAACCATAACATGCAAAATCCTTGTAACATACATCAGGGCAGATTATCCCACTCACCCTGCCAGAATAAGCAGCGTTCATACCTCTGTTCATAGGTTCATAGGATGGTACTAGGCTATCAGCCCTAAGGCCTATACAAGCTTAGCCATAATATTTCCCTGGCTATTTCTTCCCAGAATATTTACTTCCCTGGTCCCCTGTCTAGCAGGGTGACTGACGTGATCCCCGGGGTGAATCTCCCATCCAGTCGTCAAGGTTCCTTTTGAAGAGGGCCAAAAAGGTGCTCAGTTGACATGTATGGGCCATCTATTAAAGAGTATGGGGAGTCTCTGGGTCAGGGACCTATCCCTCCAGCATGTTTTGTTCATTGTGATGACCAGGTTTAAATCCCTGGAGCATGTTGCTCTGAGGGATTTGGATTTCTTTAAGTTTAGCATGTCCAACAGCACTGGGTTTGACATGGCCTTGTATGTTAAGCAGAGACTGCTTCTGAGTAGGCGATATGCGACAGAGTATAGATGGAGTTTTTTTAGACGACCAGTATAGGAAATCTGCTTTAGGCCTGTGATTCTTTTAGTGAGGTATTTCTGTGGCCTTTCCAGTTGTTGCAGGTGTCTTGTCAGGTACATACCAAATGGGGCATTGTACTCTATAATGGGTCTAATGAGGGATGAGTACAGTGAGACAATGACCTCCTTTTTTCTGGATGAAAAGCCCTAAGTGATGAGGTGTGCCACATAGAAGGATTTCCTGATTGTTGTGGCTATGTGGTTATCGAAGGTGAGACCACTGTCCACTTTTGTCCCTAAGTCCGTTATCACACTTTCAGTGTTTAGTGTACTGACACTTATGTGGTAATTCATGGGTACTTGGTTTTTCCCAAAGGGGATAACTATACATTTCTTGGCATTGAGCTTGAGCCCATGGCTCCAGCACCAAGCATCTGTTTCTGTAAGGCCCTTTTGTAAAATAGCCACATAATTTGGAGATTTATTAATGGCTCTCAGTTTGCAGTCATCTGCAAACTTTGTTAGCCAGAGTCCCTTAGTGCTGGCCTGTACTTCAGAGAAGTAGATGCCAAACAAGAGTGATCCCAGGACTGAACCCTGAGGTATTCTGCTTGTCACTTGTCTGGAGCTGGATTTTGAGTTGGCTACTTTTACAGTGTGGCTTCTGTCAGTAAGCCAGTTGGCAACCCATCGAGTGACGTAGGGGTTAATGCCCAGCTTAATAAGTTTGTCTATGATTCCAGAGTGGGGGATGGTGTCGAAGGCCTTGACGAGGTCCAGATAGGCTGTGTGGACCGCCTTACCCTCATCCACAGCTCTGGGGACTGATTCGAAGAAGTCAATCAGGTTGAGGAGACAAGATCGGCCCTTTACGAAGCCAAACTGGGTGGGGTCCAGTGTTTGAAGGTTGCCAGTGTCTTTGTTTATAAGTTCCATGATAATGTGTTCCATGGCTTTGCTGATCAGGCTTGTCAGACTGATCTGGGATCCAAGGTGGATTCCCCCTTGTGGAGTGGAATAACTGTAGCTGTGCGCCACTCATGGGCACGAAGCCTGAGGTGAGGCTATGATTAAAGATGACACTCACTTATTCTTAGTAATCAAAGCAGCATCCTACCACTCACTTTCATGTCCCAAACTCCTTGCATCAACACCCAACACCAAGAGGGGGAACAGAAGACGGACAAGCCTGTCCCTCTTCCCCATCCAATACTCACCTCCATAACCATACCAGCCAAAATAGACCAAAAATAAAGGGAGGGTCGGAGGATATCAAGATCATGCCAAAATATGATTCCTCTTCCTAGTTACACTCATATAAAACACCCAAGTCCCACCCCACATCTACCTCACTTCCTCTAAAATACCCTTAATAAATTAACCCTTCCCTTTCCAGAATCTAATCAAAACCTACCTTTATTTCTTAATCTTAACTCCCTTTCCCAACAAACTCCCTCATCCCACTCCCATTTAACTCACTCTAACCCTTAAACCAAAAACTTCCCTAGACAAATTGTTTTTTTTCCAAACCTCATTTGTCCCAATCCCCTTCAATAAAACACATGACACCAAAATGACATTTGACAACCTTTATTAATTTCCAACATAACGTTTTTGCATCATTTCAAATGTTAATTATAACACAAATAACCTTGTAACCACAACGTGTAAAATCCTTGTAACATTCATCAGGGAAGCATATTCTTATTAATAAAAGCATTGTCTTACCACAGACTTTCATCTCCAAAACTCCTTGCATCAACACCTAACACCAAGAGGGGAAACAGAAGAGGGACAAGCCTGCCACACTTCTCCACCCATCAGCCTGGCAGCTGTTCCCCTTCTCCTACAAAATAATTTTCACCAAACCGTCTAAAAATAAACTCAAATGTACATTAAACAAATCTAAATCAAACTCATTCAAGTGCACCCCATCGGATCTAAACCAAACTGGGTCTCTGTCATCAAAATCTCTATCATCTATAGTATGCACATCCAATGCATGCAACTGCCATGCTGGCCTACAATTAATAAACCTTTGTGCGTGCTCCACTTACATAAAACTAACAGCATTCTTCTAACACAAATGCAGTACTATTTCAGACCATACTACGCACATGCCTGGATATAATGTCTGCAACATAATCAGATCCTCCCTTATCCTATCCACCAACTGCTTCTTAGAAATTATTCCCAAATCATTACCAGTCAAATGGATCAACAATATTCGAGGAAGCCCCATCCATTACCATATCAATACGACTTCATCCATAAGCTGATTCCACCTAAGAGGTCTAATCCCATGCCAACTCACTGTCTACCCAATCAATGCAAACCCAATTCCTTTCCATCTCTCCTAACCACAGCCCAATTCACCACCCAGTGAATATATGAATGGCCCAAGATGACAATCTCATTTACTGAAAGACAAAAAAAAAAATCCATTACCTAATATAAGATAAAAAGGCATTTGAAGACCACCTCCTCATTCTCTGGATGACTACAGTGGTTCTGCCTTCCCTTGACAAATCCAAAGCCTTACCAATACAAAAAGAATGTGTGGAAAACCTCTCTCCTGGAAAACCAATACAATGCAGAGCCCTTCTTAAAAAAACTGATTACCCATTACCACAATACTACTCCTCAACTGAAAACCAAATCCAGATGGCTCCCCACATGAGTCTGCATCAATCTCTCAGCTCAAACCATTGGACACAGGTCTCACTCCTATCTTTCCCAATAACTATCCAAGCACCCTTCCTGAACTGATCCATTTTAGATCTGCATATGTAATCAAATGTGCACTGTCACTGGAAAATCCATGAAGTCTCTCCAAAGTAATGAGCCCAACAGTTCTGACACCAGGATTGCTCTAAAATATATCCATAAACACAAAGATACCCACAAAACATAACGTGCTGAATCACCAATGACTAAAGCTAAACCCTTCAATAAAACTTATAAAACCTGTCTTGTCAAAGGCCAACACATATCCATGTTCACATTAACCACTCTACCCCACCCTCTCAACATACACCCCACCATCCAGTACTTTGTAAAATCATGCAGTCCAGCCACCTGTGCAAATATGCTAATCACTGCCAGGTCCACCTTTACTGATTGCACCATCTGACTTTGTCCTCAACCCTAAGTTAAGTAAAACAATAACAGTTCTTCCAACCAAGCCCCTTCATTCTCAGGCAGCTGTAAAATAAATTTATCAAAATCATATAATGCCCTACCATGCCCTTGTAAACACTGCTCATGATTGCTGCACCAACCACCAGGTTACATCAGCCCAAGATACCATACCTCATCTGGAAACACCTCCGGCTCTTCTGCTCCCCCAGGATGAACTTCTGAATCCTGGAAATCTGAAATCGAGACAAACTGTCAGCAATCCCACTTTTAACCCCTGCCACATGCACACCTGTGAAAGATGAATTTATTAACATACTCTGCAAAATCAGCTTATGTAAAACTATCAATAACAATTCAGAACTAACAGTCTTTGCTTGCAGAACCCACTCCACTGCCAAAGTGGCCCAATAGAAAATTAACATCTTTCCCCTTAACTACTATTGCCAGACTACCGATGCAACCCAGATTGGCATTAACCCCAAAAAGGCAACATCCCATTTCTACTCATCCCTCCAATCTGCTAGACAATGAGCAGCAAACCATTCCCCACAAAAAAACCCACCCATCCCGATACCACCAGCTGCATCTATAAACAACTAAAATTCCTCTTGACTAACACAATCCAGCTGCCAAAAGTAAATACCAGTAAACCACTCCAAAAGAGGACAACCAGCGTGCCAAATCTGCCCTCATCAAATTACTAATCCTGACCCAATGATGTTTCCTCTTCCCCCTTTTAGGAGAAAGGCCACTGACCTACAAAAGATATGCCCTGGGTGAACTGGAAAATGTAAAACCCTACAGGTTCCATAGCCTCCCTGATCTGCACCTTAGCTTTACACACCACCCCTCTAATCTTCTCCTTCAAATGAGCAATTTTGTCTACCAGCAAATAAAGCAACCTAAATTCTGCATCTACTAGTAAGCCCCCAAAAATCTAATTACTTAGCTGGGCCATTCCATCTTCTGCCTAGTCATTGGGATGCCCAGCTTTCCTCACATCCCCAGTAACTTTTTCAAAACTACCAACACTCCTCCAAACCCCTCACCTACTGCAAACGTACCAACACTCCTCCAAACCCTCACCTACTATCAAGAAATCATCCACATAATGCACCGCCCTCTGTGTGTCCACATGCTGCTACTTCACCCAATAAAGTGCAGTGCTAAATTTCTCAAAAGTACTGCAGGCTGCCAAGTGTCCCATTGGCATAGCCTTGTCAAAGTAAAACTTGTTGTCACTTACCATACCTAATAACGGTCATGCCTCCTCCCACACCAGCAAAAGGCAAAATGCAGATTCAGTATCCACTTTCACCAACCAAGGATCCTTAAACACCTTAATAATTTTAATGGTGTCATTCAAAGACAGTTAACTGACCTTAGCATCCTTCACTAAGATAAAGTCATTAAAAGAATTCCCTTCTGGGTAAGACAAATGGTGAATAAACCGGAAATTCCTGGCCACCTTCTTATGAACCAGACCCAGTGGTGAAACCTTAAAACTATCAAGGGGGGTATCAAAAGGCCCCAACAACCTACCCATCTGCTCAAGATATACTTCTTCCCTTGTACAAATCTCAGATTCTTACAAACTACTCCATCCCCCAACACCCTTGAAGTAATAGAAACCCTCCTGGAAAACCCATCAATTATTTCTTTTTTAAGAGATAACTAAGGAAATTTCTTGACCATGCACCACAATTCATGCACCTTAACAGGAGAATGAGGCCCCTGAATATCCCCTTGCCTCCCAAAAGGGCATCCCATCCCCAAAGTCCCAGAAAATTACTCCTACCTTGTAGATTCTGAAACCCCTGAAAAGAAGGTAAGCCACCCACCTCAGCGGTAAGTGATCCCGAAGTCACAAAATTACCCTCTCGTTGAACACACTGCACCACTGGCTGCATCCCCACACACTTTGAAGATGTATGTGAAAACCTACACCCTACCCATGAGCAATGTCCCACTTTAAAGCCCAACATATCCCTACCTGTTCTCCCCCTATCCTCCCCACTAACTGCTCGAAAGCTATCCATCATAGTGGTTAGACATATGTTTGGATGATGAGCCTCCCAACGGAGGGAGTGATCGACTGCCTTCTGCTTCTGGATCCTCTGGTCATACCATAACCAAGTAGTCTCTGCTTGCACTCTCTGGGCCACTCAGATTTTAAGAAAGTATGCCAAGAGTGGTAACACCAAAGCAGTATCCTTGCCCAGCCAAACCTCCATGTAGTACATGAAGCCTACCACTCAACTATCCCATGTCCTGGGTTGCAACCTACCTAATCTCCTCCTCCCCAAAGCTGGTAAGGCTGCCAATAGGTCATTGCCATTAGTCATCTCTACTTTTACCAGTCATTGAACTCCTTCCACATCAGTTAATTCAAAGACTCCAAATCTTCTCCTTAACTGAGGATGGTATGTGGAAGCTCAGAAAATCTGTCCCTGCCTCTCACCCCAAATCCTGTGTAGATAACCAATCATCCAGCTGCATGCTAAAATCTGCCACAACTTCAGAGAGCAATCCCACCCCTCCTTTGGATAACCCCAAACTCCAAATAGAGAACCCTACACCATCCTCCCCATTGGGTGTCTCACTCTACCCCTACTCATTAGGCCTCTGAGGCTCCCCATATTACCTGCCTGCAACACAATGGCTGGCTGCCCACCTCTGTCACAAATTCTACATATTAGCCATCTGCAACAAAGAAAGAAACACATTAAGACTTTGAGAAAAAACACACACACATGCACACACACACACACACACACACACACACACACACACACACACACACACACACACACACACACACACACACACACACACACACACACACACACACACACACACACACACACACACACACACACACACACACACACACACACACACACACACACACACACACACACACACACACACACACACACACACACACTAGCAATATAATGAAAGTGAAAAGAAAAGACAAGTGTAAATGCCTTCAGAGAAAACTGTAATTACCAACAGCATCCTCAAACCTCCTAGCCTCAGATTAAAATCTGTTAACATTCCCTTCAACCTAATATGAAGCTTTGCAGCCACCTTTAAATCCTTATATTGCTCAATATTGTGATATGTTAATAACAAGTCAAGCGCTATGAATTCTGTCCAACACTGCTTCATCACGCATACAAGTACCATAATTCATCTGATTAATATTTATTTATTATTTTTATTTATTTTATATTTGTTGCCCAGGATTGTCCAACTGAGCTGAAGAGCCCTTTTTCAGCAGATGCCTGGAGAGAAAAGCTCCAACATATTATATAATTTTCATTATAAATTAGTATTAAACAGCAATGTTACAGGATTATTACAAGGCATTAAGTAGCAATAAAATGTTATACAGTGTCAATAATCAGGAGTATAGCGAAACTATTTCAAGATGTATAAAAATAAATATGTCATTAAGATGAATATAGTTTTTGGGGCAAGTGGTTACAAAAACCTAGTTTTTCTCATAATGTAGTTGCATGAAGGCAAGACAATTACAATAGAATGTTTCTCTGAGGTGATTTGCTTAATAGATTTTCAAAGACAGTAGAAAGAGTAGTTAAGGAAGATTAGATTGATCTGGTGAGAAGAGTGAGTTAAGGGCAGAAAGTAGATTAAGGTATGAGAAGTAGGGGATGTTAAGGAGGGAGAGTGCAGTGGCAGGACCAGTGACTTTTAAAATGCTCTTTGGTGGCTGTCTTAAATTGTTTGGGATGTGTAAGGGTCCTGATTTCTAGTGGGAGCCTATTCCAAGCAATAGTGGGGTGATAGCTGTACATGTTGCGTCCAACTTTAGACTTGGGTTTGTAGATTTGTAGTAGGTCTTGGTTACAGCTTCGGAGAGGTCTGGAGGGAGAATAATAAGAGATGAGAGGGGATAGTGCTGGACAGTAGGAAGGCTGGTACAGGACAGAATGGATGACCTGGAGCTGAGAGAGAAGAAGCTGGTGGGATAATTCAGGCCAGTTTAGGTGTTTTAGAGAGAGACAGTGATGGGATTTGTAGGTTTGTTGGGCAGCAAATCTAGCAACCTTATTGCAGATAGATTCAAGTTTGGTCAGGAGTGCTGAATTAAGATTTGTGAGAATTTGAGAATTGTATATTAGACTGGGTAGAAGGTAGGTGAGAGAGAGAGTAATCTTGGCTTCAGAGGTAAGGAATTTCTTGTTAAGGTAAAGGAGCCCTAGTTTTGAATGTCTTTTTGATACAGTTATTAACATGCAAGTCAAATTTAAACTGATTATCGATGATTGCGCCCAAGAGCTTAGTGCTGGATTCTACCTGAATGGGAGTGTTATTAAAGGACTGTATGGAGAAGGAGGGTTTAATATTGTTAAGCTTTTTAGGTATGAAGAGTAACAGCTTTGTCTGTTTAGGGTTAAGGATGAGCTGGTTGTTGGAGAGCCATATGTCAACTAAGTTAAAAGTGCCTGAGTAGCTGAGAAGAGCTTAGAAGGAGAGTTAGTTGTGGTAATGACTGTAGAGTCATCTGTGTATTGCACTAAAGATGACTGAGGACAGGAGGTATAGAGCTGATTAGTAAAGATATTAAAAAGTAAAGGCTCTAGGATAGACATTGAGGTACACCCATTTTTACAGGGAGAGGAGGGGAGAGTGCAGAGTGCCATCTCAATGATTGAGATCTATCAGTGAGGTAGCTGGAGAACCATGGTACAGTATTAGAGGAGAACTTGAGGTTATACAGTTTGTGCAGCTGAAGAGACTATGAGACAGTGCCGAAAGTTTTTGAGAGGTCCAAGAATGGGCAAGAAATAAGTTTATGGTCATCCATGGCTATAGAGACAGTGTTGAAGAAGGATAATAGAGCTGTAGTGGTGTTCTGTTTGGGTCTGAAGCCATGTTGAGTGGGTGTAAGCATATTTTCCTGTATTAGATACTGCACAACTTGTTTATGAATACATTTTTCTAGTACTTTAGAGGGAGGGGAGAGGATAATGATGGGTCTAAATTTGGAGATATCAGAGGAGTTACCTCCTTTGTGCATAGGTAGAGTGTAGCATTGTTTCCAGATGGAAGGGACTTTAGATTCAGAGATAGAGTGATTGATTAGGTTAGATACAGGGACAGAATATGGCAAAAAGAAAGGGATCATACCTGTCAACCCCATCTGGACAAAACTTTAAATGACTGGGAGACAAAAGAACCCAATAGGGATAGATCATAAATATTGCTTTTATAAGCTGAAAATGTTGTGAGAATAACAGGAGTCATATTAGTATCTGTTTCCTGAAAGATACTAAGTCTGAAATTTAAATGACTGCCTTTATTTACTGACTGCTAACCTTGCTGATTTTCCTGGAAAGCACAAATTTTATGAGGAGTAGGTCAAAGATATGAGACAAAACTCTGGGCTTACTGCCCAAATCTAGCAACCCACAAGCCAACAACTGAGAGTTATGGAAAGACCTATGTTTGCCAGAAACCCTACTGACTACATAACCTTTTTCAAAAAGTCTGCACCACCTCCCTCAACCATTAATCACGTTACATGTATGTGCGACTAATGGTCATTACCCAAGGCCATCTCCTCACCTGTGAACCCATTCCTGCAGCCTGGGAACCATTCCCTGAATGACATGTATATTTTGCTGTACCACACCACCTAATTACTGTAATTCAGCCCTCTATGCTTGTGTTAAATATAAGGAATGTGGTTTCTTTTTTTCTTTTTTGACTTGTGCCAATATTAAATGTAACCAATCCCCCAGCAAAACACTACTGAGAAAGCTACTTCCTACCTAGCAGACCATGAGGCAGAAAAGCACTAAGCAAAGCAAAACTCAAGGCCATTATCAACGCCAAGCAACAGAAGTTGAGACACCCTCTTAAAGTCCCTAATTAAAACCAATAAAGTAACTGCACATTACCCAAGGACCTGTAACATGTCAATCATACACATTCATGTCTGAAAAGCAAATTACCCCATCAGTGAACATTCTTAGTGGATGGAAAAAAAAAACAGTAACCAACTCACCCTAGACCACCCTGCATCACTGTACCCATGGCCTACCTGTTTTCTGAAATACCTGCAGGTCTGTCAGACGTATCACTTGTCATAGCAAGATCATGCTAAAATATGATTTCTCTTCCCAGTTACACTCAAACACTTAAGTGCCACTCCACATCTACTTCACTTTCTCTAAAATCCCCTTAATAAATTAACCCTTCCCTTCCCAGAATCTAATCAAACCTACATTTATGTCTTGATCTTAACCCCCTTCCCCACAAACTCCCTCCCTCCACCCCCATTTATCTCCCTCTAACCCTTAAACCAAAGATGTCCTTGTTCCCAAACCTCTTAAATTACAAATGCTCTACAGAACTTAAATGGGATCATGTAAATTACTACAAGTTACAGATAACAATCATGAGTATAATTCTTGGAATTTCATTTCATGAAAATAGACATTCATTGTTAAAATCATTAAATCAGCATCTTTGTTCATATTAGATGATTCTTCTTTTCCATTCTTCCTCCAGTGTGTACATAGCCAACTTTCCTGGAATCTCCTTAGAGATCCACCTCCTCCATTACCTTCTCCATTTTAGTCACTATTCATTATATACTTTCTACCAGCCTAATATACCTTTCACTACACAGCACCCAGCATTGTGTGCTGTATTTCATATGTAGATTTACTTTTGCCATGAAGAATGAAAAGATGACCTTAGATTCTAGAAAACTGACTCCCCTTGCTATACAGGCCAGTATCATATTGGCTTCTACTGACCTTTCAAATCACAGAAGAATGACTCGTCTAAACAGGGGTCACCATTTCCTAAGTACTTTACCTCTTCTCCTTTATTTGTTTTAAATGTGCCTTCTCTTCCAAAATGTATAGCTGTGCTCGTTTTACATTAAGTTCCATCTGCCATCATTCAGTCCAAAATGCATACTGCTGAGGTATTTTTTGAGATTAACACTCCATATCTGTGATTACCACACTAATCTTCATATCACATCATATCATACCATATCATATCATATCATATCAAGATGTGATTTCCAACACAACTAAATAGACTACTTCTTGCATTCATCTCTGTTGCACTCCACTGCAAACTGTTTTTTTGTTCTGATATTTCTCATATAATATGTTTTCCATTTCTACTCAGACAGCCAGTTTTCAGTTTACACAAGCATGTCGGGACATGCCCAATACCATTTTATTTTTCAACCAGTGCTCTGTGAGGTATAATGCCAATAATTTGCAGAAGTCCTTATACTCCACTTATTATTTATTTATTATATCTGCTGATCAGGTAATCCCAGTGAATTGGAACATTGTAGAAGGAAGACACTGGCAGATGTTATCATTAGACAAAAGAAAACATAGGGCATACAGATTCACAGACTCTGAATATATATAGAGAAACTGCACATGGTTCTCCTAGTTCACTTCAGTGGTAACCTACTTACAAAACTGAACTAGGTTTGATTTTTAGCATCTCTTTGATAAACAATCCTGCTGCCTGGTAGTCAGCATTCTAAATCTCCACCCCCTTGCCATGCAATATACTTCTCAAGGTACTATCTAAAACCAAGAACACAATGTCCATGGAAACAGGTCACTTTCCAATCTGTCTACAGATTAGCATGTAATGCAGCTTGTCTGATGCCCTTCAGAAGCTATTCAATATCAACCTCAGAACAGGCTGATATTGAATAGCAGCCTTAAAACAAGCTTCATGCCAGATGAATGGAGGACAGCAACAGTCATTCCCTTGCCCAAAGGTGCAGCATCAACAGACTTAGGTAATTATAGACCCATAATCCTGACCAGTCACATCAGTAAAGATATAGAATAGATCGATATGAAATTGATATTTAAGGATATAGGTAACCTACAACACAGTGTAGATTTGTCAAAGGTAAGTCCTGCCAATTTAACCTGGTTAACATCTTAAAAAAAGTTGGTGAAGCAATGGATGAGGTCAAAACAATGTGCACCTCATGTCTAGGCTTCACCAAGGTGTCAAACACCATCCTGCACTCATTTGCATTGATAAAATCCCTGAGATAAATGTTAATCCCCATTTAACTCCTTGGATAGCAGATTGCATCACATACAGAACCAAGGAAATTAGGGAGTAGCTCTATCTCCTCCAAAAGAAGTGTCACTTGAGGTGTTCTCTGAGTGTTTAGTCCATGGCCACTTCTATTTGGCATTTATTTTTGGAAGTCAATAATAATCCTAAGGATCTGTTGCTGACCAAGTCTGTAGATGACTGCAAACCTGGTGCCATCATAATCTCCCCAGAGGACTCCAAGATTTTCCAAGATAGCCTCTGCCAAACATATAGCTGTTGTCAAGTCTGTGGACTAAATCTAAATGCTAAGAGATGTATAATCATATCCTTTGTTAAGCATGACTCCCCTTGTAGCTATCACATTGACAACACACCCCTGAAAACTGATCCTTTAATTAGGGATCTGGGAAGCTATCAGTAATGAACTGTGATTTGATCGCAATGTTCTCACTGTTGATAGGAAGTCATTTTTCATTGCATAGGTTATATCTAAAGATACTGCATGCAGATTCAGGGTTGAGATTGTTCCACTGTACTTACTATTTAGTAGGCCGACCACTGAATATAATGTCCCCTTCAGCACATACCTCTCCAAACACTTTTATAATTGGAAAGACTACAACACTTTTGCACTAAAAAATCAGGGGTCTAAATTGTAAAAACTATGCAGTTTATCTCAGTGCCATGTCTCTTCTTAGTATCATATAGGTTATTGAGAGGCAACCTCTGCCTTGAGTATAGAGCTTCAATAGACCCTGTTCTGTCAGACCAATTACACATTTGCAAGTCTAAAGGCATCATAAACACCTGCTTAAGGAATCTCAATCTCTTTTGCAAAATAAATCGAAAATGTTGGAGGGATAGGTTTGTATCACAGAAAATACTGCTTCTAATGAACCATAGTCCACCCTTCATAAAGAGTAAAATGTGTCTTACTCCATTTTAGATAAATGGATACGTAACCACAAATTCACACCCATTTTTTCACCCATGTCCCTCAGGAATAGGGGAAAACATGTAAATGTCTCAACATATCCTTGTTCATCCCATCACATGGCTATTTGTATCTAAAATCTAAGGGCTAAAACTACAATGGGAATGTACAGCAAAGCATTTTAAGATCCACATTGATCAATAAATATCCTAGTAAGTACCTATGAACCTTTGAATATAAATATGAGGGTGTCAGTTCAAAGCATGTGTTTACTGGCTAACAGCTATAAATGGCTATAAACAAAAAATACAGACATGAATAGTAATGCTGTTTGTTGCTTTCATAATACTGTTTCATGGCTGAAAGACTGCCACTGAATGATAGGTTTAATAATGCATCTGTTCTGCACTAAATATTTTTGTAATTCTCAGTTCTAAAGATGGTTAGCTCTGGAATATTTTAGAGGAATGATAGACTATTAGTGAAGGGACAAAAACAACACACAACACTGTAAAATGGCAATATGAGTTAAATAAATTGCATGGCTACTAATTAATGACATTAGGCATTCTTCAGCTGTTTGATTGTTGGATTAAACAACAAACTCTAAACTTCTGTTTGTAAAGAACCTTGCTGTTCATAGGGGCTTTCAGAATAATAAGATTGTTTGCAATTGCTATCTGTTGACTGAGACATGAAAGTAATAAGGTAAATTGGGGTGATGTTGATAATGCTGATTAGTAAACCCTTAATATGTAATATGACACAAAGTGTAATCAGGTTACCAATTGCCTGTAGGTGGTGATTAACCTGAATATTAACATAATCTTAGAGAGAATAATAGTATTGTTATTATCACAGAATTCATTTCTTTCATCACTTTTCTATTAATTTGGTCTATGTGTTTTGCGTATGCTTTAGCTTTGCTAGGCAGTAGGCCCACCTTCTCCTTTGGTTTTACTTGTTCATTATAAACAAAAGCAATTCAGTGCACCTTTATAGTCTTTCTGCTTTTTAGTTTTGCAGTTAACAGTGAACAATGTGACAGCTTAATGTTTTTATAATAATCAACAGCACTCTGTTTTTCATACAATGTTAGATTATCAGTGATAACATTTAGCCGCCTGAGAACAATAATAAAAACAACAATAAAAATCTCTTGTTGCCGTTTCAGTGCCAACTTGACAGAAAACTAAACCAGACTGCAGAGACTTTTTATGCGTTCCAAAAGTGTCAAGTTTAACACAATGTACAGTGGTGCAAAATATTTAAAATGATCATTAAACACAAAAAATGCTTCTGTGATCATACAAAAAAGATAAAATACATTTAGCCATTCAAAACTACAGGTACATTATGGAAGTGTTTAGTGCTTGTAACGTAAATATATATTTATTTAGTTCTGGTGTTGTCAACATGTAGCAATCTACACATAATCTGGTATGACTGACAGTTTATTCATTTTTCATTGTGTTCAGAGAGCCAAAAATAAGTGTACGTAAGTATGTGTAAATGACTCCATTGCATATTTGGAAATATGATGAGATTATAGGCATGTTGTATACAATATGAAAACACTAGTTTAGAGGCACAGAACATAATGCTATATTACATATAAGGAAATTTAAAGAGTAGTACACAGAAACAAAAATCTTCACCTCATCTTTTTGTCACTACATCATTACTAATTCTTTAAGGAGACATTGCACTAAATTCCTTCCAAATAATCCTTAGCCCTTCTATACAAAAATATGTTAGAATAGTACAAGCGTAACACCTTTGAATGTTGTCTGCAAGCTCATTGCCCACATAGGGTGCCCATCAGTTTACCCTGGGTGTAAGTGTCCAATACATGTCAACTCTATTATACAGTAAGCATACCAAAGTATGAGACAAAACATTGTTGTTGGGAGAGGAGTATTCCTTTATGAGTCATGTAAGCATCGCTCCAAATGTTTTCAACTCTGAACCAGCTGTCTAATTTGTACTTGCACAAACTAGATACCACCTAGACTGCAGTGGTGGTGCTGTGGTAGCGTTGTCGCTTCACAGTAAGACATTGTCCTGTTCAATTCTCAGCTAGAGTGTCTTCTGTGTGGAGACATGCATGAATGGGCATACCTACGTTGAAGGTTGTGCATCAGGGCTGGCAACTTGGCACGTAAATATCTACTGCCAATCATTAGCGGACCGGTGTTCTGCTGTGATGACCCCTAACCGGGAAAAGCCAAAAGACACAACAACAACAACAACAAACTAGATACCACCTAAAATTCAACACTTCTGTCATCTACTGCCTACTATCTGTTTTCACTCACACCACACAACCAGAATTAATAAGAATTAGCCCACTTGTACAATCTCATAACAATGACAATTTTCTTCATATCTGATCCTGCTTCCTTTTCACCATGCACACCTTTATTTAACTCATGCAATACTGCTCCAGCATTAACTCAGTATTCTGTAAGTGCAGTTTATTGGATTCTTATAAGTTTCCATGATAAAATTTAAAAACATTTAATCTGGTCTACTCTTATAGAGCCACTAGACCCGCGGTGGTGGTGCTGCGGTAGCATTGTCGCCTCACAGTAAGACGCTGTCCAGTTCGATTCTCAGCTAGAGCATCTTCTGCATGGAGACATGCATGAATGTGTGTACCTTCATTGAAGGTTGTGCATCAGGCCTGGCAAGCTGGTATGTAAAAATCAACTGCCAATTATTAGCGGACCTTAGTTCCGCTGTGGCGACCCCTAACCGGGAAAAGCCGAAAGACACAAATAAACTCTTATAGAGCCACTAATGGATAGTTAACACATTCTATACCCATATCAGTCACAACCCAAGCAACATCATAACATACTGCTTCCTGAAGCATGTTAATAAAATAAATTCCAGCTTTACTCTATGAATTAGTACATATAGAAAGAACACTTGTCACTACTCAGAACAACTACAATGCAGCCCTTGAACATCTCAAGAATATCCTATGTGTATCACAAAAGAAACAAGCAACAGCAACAACAAAAAAAAAAACCCACCAAAATTAGCTAAAAAACTCAAAAGAGCTCTGATATGCAAAGATAAGCTGTGCTATAAATACAAAAATAATTCAGAATCTTACTGGGAGGGTTTCTGTAATCTAAGAAATCAGCATAAAAAACTAGTTCATATTAAGTCTTCGACTATAAAGAAAAAAAACTTTCCTTACTTGCACAATTTACTTTATGGCTATGGAAAGAAATGGCCTACCTAACAACAATGATCTGATTATAGTGGTACCTGTCAAATCTTCGAACACTCAAAAGTTCAAATGTTACATGGTCGAGACCAAACGTTCGAAATTTTGAGTGCTTGAAGACAGACTTTCAACAGCACCATATATTGCACATAGGGAGAATTTCCCTTTTCTGCACTGAAATGCGGTCTCGGAGTTGGTATATTTAAGTAGAGGGGTGTGGGGGGTGCAGACCTCCATGTGGGGGGTGCAGGGGGGCTTGCCCCCTGCCTACACTGTTAAAGTGTTTTTTTTCCGTGTTTTCTTTTCTTTTCTTTTTTTTTATGTTCGAACATCCAAATGTCGAACATTTGTTGTCGACCATGTAATGTTCGACATTTTGGATGTTCGAACATTTAACATAGACCCGATTATAGCACAGATATATTTCATTCATTCCTTCATTCTTTTATCTAGTTCAGGGTAACAGGGTAGTTGTATCCTATATCACAACTCAGTGGCTCCAAGGCAGAGAAAAATGAATCCTTGATATGAAGTCAGCCTGCTACAAGATGCCTAAGCAGACTCACTCACAAGAGCGCCAGTTCACCTACACTTTGTCTATGGTATATGGCAGAAAATGGGTGCAGCTGGAGACAACACGAATGACATAAGAAGGATATGCACATATTGTATAAAAACACTAACAAAGAACTGAAAAGCACTGTGATGCTGCGATGTTCACTGTTGCTCTACTATACTGGTTATCTTGATTAATTTCATTATAAGTGATTCAAAGGCTATATCAGCAGTATATGTGGAGCACTTCTCAGTTCACTGATTTAAGCCAGACATATCATAAATGCCAATTTTTCACTCATCTAATAGCACATTCAACACCACAGCTAATAACCTACTCCACTTCAGTTTTTCTTCTTTAAACATAATGCTGGAAATTTAGTTTAAAACAGTTTTTTCTGCTTTAAACATAATGCTTGGATATTTCGTTTCAAACACTCCCCTAACCATGAAAGTCCAGGAATTGAATGCTTCTTTCCTAAATTCTGTAAACATGTGAGAACATTTAATTGTCTTTTTCAGATGTTATGAAGCATTCAGTATCCATCTTTCTTTCTAGGTTATAAGGAAGTTAGTTTTTATAATACCTCTGCCAGTCAATTCTCCTGACCCATAAGGCACACTTCATTTGGTTATTTTTTTTATTATTTAGTATTGCTGAGTTAGTTACATAAGATCTGTAGTCTTGCCTCCTATCAATGAAACCCCGATATAGTACTTTAAAGATAGTTGCAAGTCAGACAGGAGATTGAAGAAACTCCCAACTTGTTTCACCCATTACAATATAAGAGTAATCAGGAAGGTGGTGATGCTGAAGAACATGGCAGATGTGACAACAGAAATCATGACATCACATGAAATGTCCCACAGAGAGGCAAATTTGTGGAGCATGGTAATCTGTTTTTCAACTTACCTCAACAAAGCAACAGAAAATAACTGCACTTTGCAGGGAAAATGGGTTATATAATCAGACTTTCAAAAAAAAGCAAACAACAAAAATGTAAGCATTAAGCAAGACTGCATGAGTCCTGAACCTCCAGATATTGGGCTGAGTGCTCTAATTTTTATAAATTTCTTTGTGTGAAATTTACATAAAAAAATGGGAGGAACTTAAGTAAAACAGCAATCAGAAATATTTAAAGCATCAAGGAATTTAGCCATGAATTTTCGTATCAAGGGAAAGCAATAGCACCTCATCAACTTGATTAAAGATTCCCAATCTGCTCTTACACATCAGTTCCTGAACTTCTTTTGGTAATTGGCTTATATTATATAAATTACTAATTTATTGTTTCAGGACAATATACAAAAATAACAATACATGTCCAAAGTAATGTGGCCATTTCTGTAATTAATAATTTGTCATAGATCCAAATAAAAGAGCAGCTTTATCATATTTCATACTAAATCACCCTAGATGTACCAAATATAACTTTCCCGGTTAACAGATTTTAAATAAATAAATAATAAATAAAATAAAATGTAATGGAATTGTCATAACAAATCCATATAATGGAATGTCCGTATAAACAAATTATATAACAAGAAAAAGAAACTGTCTAATTCTTAAAAAAGTTGCATTCTGCCTACCTTAAGAATAGACTTAAGTATACTATTAAAGAATTTAAGGGAGACATTGTAAGTTCAGGCTGCGTATACACTTCAAATAGTCACTAAAACCAAAAATAACTACAAATCTTTCTTTAACTTTGTCAAATAATTAAGATCTAGCACCCAGTCATGTTTGGAACTATTACTCAATAATAATGCACACTCACACCCAAAGGAAATAGTTAATATCCTAGTTGACAAATTTAGTGCAAATTTTACTCCACCCACAGTTATTCCACAGATTACACTATTCCAGCCACGTCCTTAATGGTCATGGTACAGGTCATTTCAGCACTCTCAAAAGCTAGGAACATCTTATCCAAGATCCTCATAACATACCAGGCTGCTATACTATATGCCAAGTATTGCCTATCTGAACCCATGCATAACCTCTTTACTCTAAGCCTCTCCATTGGTTCCATTGTTGAAGCCTGGAAAATAACCACTGAGGTGCCAATGTACAAGGCTGGCTCAAGCATGGACCTTAGCAACTATAGTCCCATTAATCTCATGAGTCTCACATGTAAAGCTTTGGAGTGTATTATCTCAGACCTCATTAATCTGGACATTGAAGATCTCTTAACCCTGAAACTTCATCAATATGACTTTGTTAAAGGATGGCCCTGCCTCTTTAACCTATTAAATTTCTGTGGAAAATTAACCAAAACAGTGGATAGCAGTTATATAGTACATACAGCATATCTGGACCAGGTCAAGGCCTTAGACAGTATTCCCTATGCAGGTATTACTGTTAGACATGTAAATCTGAACATAAATCCTTATATTGTATAGAACATAAATAACTGGCTGTCTGACAGAACTTATATGGTTAGAGTTACAGGTGCCACTTCAGAAAGCAAAAATATTACTAGAGATGTACCACAGGGAAAATTGTTGGGCATTCTCCTATTTGGCATCTATTTCTTAGACTTTCTGGACAGCATGTTTGCAGATGACTGCAAATTTGGTGTTACTATCCAATCTCATATTGATGGACAATTGTTCCAACACAAGTTAGACCACATTAGCAGTTGGTACAAGGACAATGGCTGCAAATAAAATGTGAAACATTTAAACATTTTATTTTGGTAAACAAAACATTTTCACATACTATATGGGTGGCAAAACCCTCCAGTCAGATATTGTTGTATGAGATCTAGCCATTCTTGATAATTCTTCATCTTTTGACCATCATGTCCCAAAGGAGTTCAAACATCCTTCTGTTTAGTTCATCCTAATTTCCAAAGGCATTTCCATTAGATCCACAGAAGCCTTAATTTCCCTTTTACTTATATTTCATCAGACCCGTTATTGAATATAATGCAAATTTTAGTTCATCCTTTTCTAAACATATCACTCAACTTAAGAGACCTCAGAGATTCATTACTAAAAGAACCATTGACCTCAAAAATTGTAGTTATCAGGAGGAGATGGCAGTGCCCACTTCCTCTATTCCCTGTCTTCTATAGAGTCCTTCATGGAGATCTGTGTCTAGCAATGATGGAACTAATCATCTCTGACTTACAATAACCTTACAATGGTACCTCAAACAACAAGATAAAGGAACTAGACCTTCATCAGCAGATAAATAAAATATGTTGTAATGATAAATTCATATCCCAATCACCGCAGCTATCTTCAAGGTAAACCAAGTTAACTGCATGAACAACCTCAGACTCTCTGCCAATCTGTCTTGTCTTTCCCTCCTTAAGACTAGAGGGAACTTTTGAATAGGGACTTTTGGCTAGGCTTGTAATTGTCTATAAATTAATAGCCTACTGTTTACCCAAGAACTTTTGAAGCTGTGAAGTTTTACCTTGCTTCAAAGTACCAAAACTGATGAAGAATATTGTCTGTGCAAATAATTATCGCAAGTGAAAAGTGAAAGTTATGAAGACATGAAATGTAAAGAGGTCAAAGCTTCTTGTCCACTTATAGTTTAACTGTAAGTATAAAACTGATCATTTTTATTTTTGTATTTATACATTAGCAAGACTTTTTTTTTCAGAGAGATAGTACAATAATACATTCCCCATTTCTATAACTGGAGCATAGGAATTAGATTAGGATACAGGGAATCAGTTTAGCAACTCAAATTAAATGCCACAAATTGACCAGGGTTAAATGATCATGTCTCCATTTCTATAATATTAAAGTTACATTCCGCAGTTACAGAGTTGGGGCAATAAGACAGGTATGTGCTTGTTTCTTTCTTTCTTTCTTTCTTTCTTTCTTTCTTTCTTTCTTTCTTTCTTTCTTTCCTTTACATGTTTCTAAAATGTTTTATTTACTTTTAGATATATATTTTTATTCTTTTAACAATGGGTTTTATATTGCATATTGCTTTAATTATTGTTTGCTAAGCTGTATAATAATTTGATAGATTGTTGGGTATCATGTGATTGGTGTTTTCGGATTTTTAAACTGATGGTATGCCTTTCATAATTTTACATTCTGATGAAATCTCATGTTTGTACAGAAAAAAACAGCTCAGTCTTTATTAAATGTGTTTATAATACTATGTGTCAGTGTAGTATATTAGGAGCATATAAGTCTGCCTTCCTCATGTTTGTTGCATACCTATATGATTTGCTTTTTCCTCCACCTACAGATAATACAGCATAGACTTAAATTCCCTATAGCTATACTTAATCTGAGTCTGTCAGTGCACAAGTGTATTCTCAACTACACTTAGTATCACCATGTACAACTGGCTTTTAAAAACCCTTATGCTGCCCTAAACAAATAATTATTAACACAGCATCCAGCTTTGTTCCATGTAATAATCTTCTTCTGGCTTTTCCCAGTTAGGGGTCGCCACAGTGGATCACCTGTCCACTCATGATTGGCAGTGGAGTTTTATGGTGTTGAGTTGCCAGCCCAGCACCCAACCTTCCACAGAAGGCATACACATGCACACACTCATGCCTAGGGCCAATTTAGAGTGTCCAATCCACCTACAGCATGTCTTTGGGATGTGGGAGGAAACCGGAGAACCCGGAGGAAACCCATATGACCACAGGGAGGACATGCAGACTCCACACAGAAGGCACCCCAGCCGAGGATCAAACCAGAGAACCTCTTGCTGTGAGGCAGCAACGCTAACCTCTGGACCACCGCAGCCACCCATTCCATGTAATAATCTATTTGTTTGTATTATACATGCCAGCTCTAATTTTTTTTTCTTCATCCTCTTTATCTTTCATTCACCTCATTCTATCACTAATTCCTTATCCCCTTTTCTTTCTCGTTTGTTTATTTGGCTACTATTGCATAAGGTCAACAGTTTTTTTGGGGGGTGGAGAGGGGTCTGATAATAACCTCTGATGATATTTACTTTACCCATACTAATTACCAAAAGTCCACCTGCACTGACTGACTGCATGCAGGCGCATGTCAATAATGTGAACATCTAACAGCCAAAAGCTCATATGCAAAGTATAAAATTCATGATCTGATGAAGGAATAAAGGTGTGTGTCATGTTCCTCAAGGGCATGTGCGGCTTCTCTGACAATAGTACCAAAGAGATCAAAACCCAGTCTTAGAGCTAACATATCCCAACCCAGAAAAAACATGGAGCTTGCTTTCTCCGAGAAGTTGTTGATTCCCAGATCCATTGTGCACAGGAAGCAGTAGACAGCTTGTTATTCCTGACTGAAGGCATTCTGTAGCTCTATGATTGACTGGCTAAGCTATTGGAAGCATAGATTCCCATTCAAAAGGGGACTGACCACATAAGGAAAACATAAGAAAACATAAGGAAAGTAATAATAATATAGCATAAAATTTTAGCATTCCAAAAAAAAACACAGTGATCATTTCCTTAATGCCTTTTATGAATCATTCTAAGTAACCTTTTCCTCAAGGCATCATAAGAGGTATGCTCAACCAGGTCAAGGACAAATTGCATTGTATCCCCCCAAAGGGGTAAACTTACAACTGAATGAAGACACATTAGGGAGAAGCTAGAGGACCTTGAGAGTGGGTTATCAAGTAGATGTCTAATTTGGTGTAGACTTGCCTGTAGCTTTCAGATGTTATTATTAAGCAATTGTCACATTTTAATGAGATGCTAGCTAGCATGACACACACCTTTACTCTGAAAACTGAAAATGCAAAAGCAAATGTACACCTACAAATAGAGAGCTGCTTCACTTTAGTTGTGATATAATTAATGTCGTCTGCATGTAAGTGTGCCTTGCTACATGTCCAGTGTGTGCAACAGAATGGTTATGCATGTGCAGTCAAATATGTGTGTCATCTAGCAGGAACTGGGGGGCATAACAGTCTGTCGTTCTGAATTGGTAAAGCATATTTAACTCTCTGTAGCAACATGCTGTACTGCAAATTCTCAAGAAGCAAGTGCTTGAAAGCAGTGTCTCAAAGTCAGGTAATCAAATGCTTTGTAGATCATGTAGGCCCCCTGATCACACTGGAACTCAAACGTGAGTTTAGTTAAGCAGTTACTATAGTTTACCTAAACATATTATTTGGGTTCAAGTGAGGAAGGTATAGCAGCTGTGGGGAGGGAGTGGAGGGTGATATTGATTTAGGGAGTAAGAGAGAGTTTTAGTGTTACATAGCTGGACAGGACGTTTATGGTTAGGGAATGGGGAAGGAAGTTTTTCATTTAGGGAGCGGGAAGGGACTTTTTTGTTTAGGCAGCAGGAAGGGAGTTTTAGAGTTAAGGAGTGAGAAGGGTGTTTAAGGTTTAGGGAGTTTCAGTCTTAGGGAGCATGGACTGGTGTTAGCAACTAGGTGGGAGTTTTACTGTTAGAGTTAGGGCTCAGGTAAGGCTTTAGAGTGTTATAGTGTCAAGGAATGGCAGAACTAAATAGTTGGAGCTTGGGCTAGTGGGAGTTTGAGCACTTGCATTTTCAATCAAGTAGCAGAAAGCAAGTGTGACAGAAGCTTCTATCACATGAGCATGTAGCAGACCTTACCAATGACAACCATGCATAATCCAACTTGACGGTGTATACTAAACAGAACATAACACTCAGGTACTTAAGTTGAAGAGTCTTTTATTTAATGTGAGTACTTTAATGGATTCATTCACTCTACATATTCTATTTTCTTTTTCTTTCTTTCTTTCTTTCTTTCTTTCTTTCTTCCTTTTACTCTTGTCAGTAACTGTTTTGATTCTTTAATTTACTATCCATAGTTTCCATTGGATGTAATTATTTGTTATGCTGAAAAAGCTCCCTTTTAGTCCATGACACCTACCTGTACAAAAGAAAAACCTCTAAAATAAATGCAATTAAGTTCCAAGTAATCACACTGTGATGTCTGTTCATCTTGGCTGCATTACATATTGTGTATAATTACATAAAGTGAAAAATCAAAATGAAATAAGGATGCTGGCAGTGAATTTAGCCTCGTGTCATACAAAGAGAACCAGCCTTGAAGTTAGTCAAATTCCAACTGGGTGTCTATCTGGGCCACATCCTTTCTCTGCCAATAGCAACAAAGGTCACATTATCAACATAAAGTGAACAAAAAGAACAAAAACTTACAGCTGGTAAAGCAGGCATAAAGAAAATATGAAAATGATGAAGCACGAGAGTGCACTCTTTTGAGGACTCTCCATGACAGTAAGTGATTCTTGCACCTCTTTTCAATCAATCTAACCAGAAAATTGTACCCTCTGGAAAAATCTTCCTAATCAAGGAAATGGGAAAAATATGATGTCCAGACCAGCACCCATCAATCGACAACTAAATCAAATTGTTTGGAAAGGTCAGCAAAGCCAAGAATGGTTTATTCCAGTCTTTTGCCTCATAAATCAACTAAGTAAATTTAATAAGAAATAGTGTCTCCAGGGGAACTTATGATGACCTTCAGAAAGTAAATGATATTCTTCTAAAATGTTGCTAGCTTGGAAATGTACCAGGCTCTCAAATATATCAGAGAGCGGGGGAAGTAATTATATAGGATTAAAGTCCTCATCTCTCTTTTTGAGAAGTGGTACAACAAGGCAATCTAACAATTAGAATGAAAATAGTCTTGAAAAATTATGGTATTAAAAGCAGACCGCGAATATGGTCAAATGGGAGCCTAGGCAGGGTAATGGATCCGAGCCACCCTGTAACTCCAAAAGCAAGTGTGCTAAATGTTTCACCACTGACACTGAACAACACAGTTTTGAAACTCTATGCATTACACTGACAGATTGTAATCCTCAGTGAGTAACAAAATAATAAATAAATAAAGAAAGAAAGAAAATTAAAGGAGGCCTGACAGTTGGCATGGAGGTTTAAGGAACTTGACTACCCTTAATAATTAAGGTCCAGGGCTTGACTCTAAGCAGTCACTTAACTAGATACTGCCTCTATCTGAGGCATCTCTCTCTCACACGCACACACGCACACACACACACACACACACACACACACACACACACACACACACACACACACACACACACACACACACACACACACACATGCACACAAACACACACGCAGAAACATACACAAACACACACACACACACACACACACACACACACACACACACACACACACACACATACACACATACACACACACACACACACACACACACACACACACACACACACACACACACACACACACACACACACACACACACACACACACACACACACACACACACACACACACAAACACACACACATCCACACACTCTGCTCCAAAGCAAATAACAACTGTGCACTCACCAGAACCCATCTGTTCTGCATATCCAGTGATACTGTTGCTCTGTATCTCCTCAGTTTCTACTTAAATCTCAGGTAGAAGTTAATGATTTTTTTTTTATTTTTATAGTGAATTTGGGGCTGCCATTCAACACAGGGTCCTAAGTATCTGCCTAGGTCACCTAGTACTCCAAAGTGGAACCATTAAATTTTGTGGTGGGGTGGCTTACTTTACCAAGTAAATGTCATATCCAGCCTTATCCCAAAAGAGTTAGTCAAAGTTTGATAAAAAACAAGCATTTCCACATGACATACTCCCTTTACCCTGATTATTTAGAATATTTCTTAACTAACTCAGCAAATGCATTAGGTAAATTCTTGATAATTAACAATATAGTATAAACTCTTTACCTCAGTGAAAAATAATGTCAACCAACTAAATTATGTTTGGTCTTTTTGAAAATCAATAAAATATTTGGAAAAAAAAAATAATGTCAACCACCTAGCACACTTTTTGAAGACAAAACCAAATTCCTTGTAGCTTAGGAAATTAATAATGATTCGCAGGTCATCTCTGAAACACTTGTGGTAAATTGGGAAAAGGATCTGTGCTCGTGAAAATTAAATTGTGCTGTTATCTTATATAAGACAGCAGACATGTAACCCTTAAAAAGGGTTTTCTGTCTTACTCCTAGCATATTGTGGCCCCAGTGGGGTTTAAATTTAATAGGGCAATGCAGGTTGACATTTTTATTTTCTAATGTTGTTGTTGTTGTGTCTTTTGGCTTTTCCCAGTTAGGGGTCGCCGCAGCAGAACTCCGGTCCGCTAATGATTGGTAGTTGATTTTTACGTGCCGAGTTACCAGCCCTGATGCACAACCTTCAACGAAGGTACGCCCATTCGCGCATGTCTTCACGCAGAAGACGCTCTAGCTGAGAATCAAACCGGACAGCGTCTTACTGTGAGGCGACAACGCTACCGCAGCACCACCATTCACAAAAAGCAGTGGCTGTTTCTTACAGAAGACCTAAAATTTACAGCACTGTAACAGAATTCATACATACATGTACACATGTGTTGTGCATCACAACTTTGTCATATGTATTTGTGTGAACACACTTCTGTGGTACTTTGGTAATGCAGACCCTTGCTCACGCTACACACGTATCTTTTGAAAATAATAATACAAAACCTAAACCACACAATAAACACATGCAAGATTAGAGCCAAAAATGGAGGTTCATATAAAGCAGTCTGAATAAATACAGTTACTAACAGACTGGACAAACATGGATATCCTGAAAAGAAAATTAGAAATGCTCAAAAGCAACTCTTTATAATATAATAAGTCACTTTATCACAAGTGAGGACACTAAAATCAAAAATAAAGCTGGCTTGATTAGTCCTTTAATACAGCTACTAACTAGCAATCTTTCATCACAAAGAGACCAGTGAGGTCTGAATTTACTATGGAAATAAAAGCAACATTTCCAAACCTCATGTGACCAAATAATGTCACATTAACAGTAACTGCACTTCTAGGGCATTAAAACTCAACTTTGTGGTTAGAAAGCTTCAATGGTTCAATGCTTCAGCAGTATTTACCAACATTCAAAATTATATTTAAGTCTACATGAAAAAGCACACATTAACCAAACTGACACTTTTATTTATGAGACATGTTTATGGAAGGCCTACCAAAATGTTCTGTGGGTAGGACGGCTTTTTTCCACCATTCATTAATGAAACACATTTAAAATGTGGTACTACAGTTATAGCACAGAGCTTCATTCCACCAGCCTTTCAATGATGACTGGTATGGCACATGTTCTAAGCTATAGGTTGTGGATGCACTACAGGAATAATCATTGTTAGTCCCAGGAATCATCAGAGGTTACCCTGTCACTGATATACACCCACCAGGGTGAATCCTAAGATTTATTTTAAAAAGTTATGCATTGTCTTTTTTGAATTACTTCAACTGTACATTAAGACTGTTTTCTGCCTCATCTCTCTGTGCAATGGATTGTGTCAGTGATGATGTCTCAGTGTTCTGCTGCATTAACAAATGCTAAATTAACACAACACTGAGACATCCGTACTGAAACAATCCATTGCTCTCTGTGTAATGGATTGTTTCAGAGCAGATGTCTCAGATTTGTGCTGTCAGCATATGTTTGTGTATGCGCCCATGTACAATCAGTACTATGAAGAATTACAGTTTGTGCCACTTATGAGGTTGCCATATCTATCACTGCAAATATGAAGTTTTTAAACTATTCAGATGTCCTAGCAGAAGCTTTTAGGGTATGAAATAAACTATCA